>NW_022103906.1:84177-90311 GCF_000313985.2 Echinops telfairi
CGTATATTTGCAAGGTTACAGTGACTTGTTTTTCTAAAATAACATATTTCTAAAATGGAGGAACATATTTCAAGATGGAGTAACTTTAGACATATTATTTTACTCTATTAGGCCTTTACAAAAACCTCCACAGGGTGGGGGTTCCAGGCACTGGTGAGGGTAGCTGTCTCTGCCATGGGCAGGGTGTGTTGTGTTGGAATTGGTCAAGCTGCTGCTGCAGGGGTGAGTGGGTGTCGGGCAATGTTGGGGAGAGCTGTCACAGCTGCAGGTGATTAAAATTACTGTAGTTTAGCCATGACACTGGGGTCATGGGTGGGTAGTGGGAGGGACCTGCTTGACGATAGGACCTGCCACCATGTGAAGAGAAGGGATTCTCGTTAGGAGGGATCAGCTCTTGGTGGAGAGTGCAATAGTTGGACTTTCACCATGTTGGGATCCAGCCACAGCTGTGGGGAGCTCAGTATGACTGCTGGCTTGGTCCAGGTGCAACGATAAGGCTGAGGGGGGCCAATTGGCGGGTGGTGACTACATTGGGTTCTGAGGTAGTGTGACCGGCGTTGGCTGGGGAGCCCCAGGGACGAGATTGATGATCCCTGGGTTCTGGAGCAAGGCTATATGTGGGTGTTGGATATCTTCCGGACTGATGGTGTACTCTCTACTGCTCCACATGGGCTGGGAGAGGCTGGTGTGGTGCTGTACCAGGAAAAGCCAGTGGCGCTGTTCTGCGTTGGCCAGGAGAGGTCTTGGTGACAAGCTGTGCTGCATGGACTGGGACGCAGGCGAGCCCGGGATGGCGCTGTGATGCACAGGCTGGGAAAGCCTGGGATGATGCTTGCTGCATGTGTGTGGATGCAAGAGAGACTGGGGCAGAATTTAGCTGTGCCCCCAGGGATGTGGCCCCACCCATACAGGGATATGCAGCTATCACAGGGTTAGGCGTTGTCAGGCAATGGTTGGGAGAACTCCTGCAGGTGACCAAACTTACTGCAGGCAAACTGAAGGTCAGGCCCTGTGTGGGTGATTGGAGGACCCAGAGCTTGGCAGCAGGACCTCTGCCTTGTGGAGTGAGGGGTACCACCAGAGAAGGGAGTACCTCCCCTAGGGGAGTGCCATGGGTAGTCAGCTGCTATGTGGCTGTCCAGCAGCACCTGTGGGCATCTCAGCAAGGCAGCTATCCAGCTCCTGCGTGGCGACCAGACCGGGGGCTGTAGGTGGGGCAATTGGTGGGTGGTGACTGTGGTGGTGTTCAGAAGCAGCACAGTTGTCACGAGCCAGGAAATCCCAGGGAGCAGGTCACAGATATCTGGGGCTTTGGAGCAAGGCAGATGAGGGGGAGGGTTGCCTCCTGGACAGAGGCAGCACTTAGGGTTGGCGTGGGTGTCTTTTCACTTACTAGAATCTTCTCACTCGTACCTCCTGGACACTGGGCTCACTGATCATCATGGAGCTCCCAGTATGGGCTGCTTCCCTGGGTGCCATTTTGCCAGCCATCTCAACTTCAGTTTATCATGATGTTATCAGTCTAGTTGTGAGGATTTTCTTTTTTATGTTCATGCATGCTTTATAATTAAAGCTGTATTCTTTAACCATCAATAAGATCTTTAAGACATCTTTATTTTTAGCAGTCAAGGTTGCATCTGCATATCACGGGTTATTAATGATTTTTTTCTGATCATGATATAATTTTCATATAGTTTAGCTTATTAGATTACTTGCTCAGCATACATATTAAGTCTTGAGGAAAAGCACAGCCAGAATCCTTAGATGCCAGGATGGTGAGCTTTGGACATGTTATCAGGAGAGGCAAGTCTCTGGAGAAAGACATGATGCTTGGTAACATAGATGGTCAGCATAAAGAGGAAGACCTTTAAAGAGATGAATTGATAGTGTGGCTGCAACAATGGGCTCAATCGTAATTGTGAAGATGGCACAGGACAGGGTAATGTTTCCTTTGATCTACATAGACTTGTATTAGAATGGACACAAAGACACTTAATGACTAACAACAACATATATTAAGTAAGGTTTGAAGATTCAAAGCTGTGGAGTTTCTTTCACTATTTTGGACTATGCAGTGTGACATTTTCTTTCTAGATGAATACCTCTTGATGCATTTACAGATTCTGTGAGTACAATGGAGCATTCTGGGATCTCCACTCTCTGTAATGTTATCTGTAATTTACGATGCACACAGTCAAGTATGTTTCATAATTGATAAAGCACAAGTAAGCATCTACATTATATTCTCTATGGTTCACCAAGAGCTGTCTGCCTACAATAATAATACCCCTCATTCCATGTCTTTTTCTAAATCTAGCTCAAACATCTGGAAGTTCCTTGTCAATGTATGACTGAAGTCATATCTTAATTATCTTGCTAGCATGTATTAAGATATTGTTTGATAATTTTTACATTCCATTTGAATATCTTTCTTTAGAATGAATATGGATATAGACCAGATACCTGTCTTCCAAGGTTCTTTCCATTAATAGATAAGTAAATGTTTCTAGCATGACCCTCCTTAGAAGCATCTGAACTATATTCTCTCAGTTTCTGGAGCCATGATTTTTTTTACCACTGTTTACTGTGCAGCTTATTGTCATAGTGGTTGCTCATTAGGCTGCTCACCCAAAGGTCGGTAGTTTCAAATTGCCAGGTGTTTCTTGGGAGAAAGAGGAGGCATTCTATCTCTCTTGTAAAGAGTTGTCTCTCAAACTCAGAGGGGCTGGTCTACCCTGTCCTATAGGGTGGCTATGAGTCAGAATTGACTCAATAACAGTGTACTTCGTCATCTGCTACCTTCTGAAATAGATGAACATCGACCAATTCTTTGGAATACTGTGTTGCTCTTTGTTCCTTTTATATTTAAACTTTTCATTCTTCCTCTGTCATTCAATTTTGTGTACACAGAATCCTAGAGGATTCATCTTCTAGCACTATATCAGACAATATTCTGCTATGATTTATAGAGTTTTCATTAGTTAATATTAGGAAGTAAATTACCAGGTAATGTTTTTTCCTTCAATTGAAAGTTCCCTTGAGCCCTTTCTACCATGGTTAACCTTCCTGGTAGTTGAAAAAAATGGTGGCATAGCTTCCAGCATCCCAGTACATGACAAATGGGTGGTGGCCTTGAGTGTGTATTTGTGTATAGATGTATATTTTTGAATGGTTACACTGCTAGTTATTCTTTATGACAATAAACCTTATTTTTAATTATTTAGTAAATTCATATTTAGTAGCTTAAATTGCAGTGTTTAACAAATGCTTGTTAATATTTTGTTTTCTGAAACCTAGAGAAAATTCTACAAGTCAAATGTGTTAATGTATACCATGTGCCGACTGTGAATCTCAATTTAAAGAGTTTGAGAATATATGAAACCCAATATATTCAAGTTCTCTATAAACAAAAGGATACATTGGAGATGCTCAGATCTCTTTAAATATGTTTCACCTGTATTTATGAAAAAACTGACAAATTTATTATTTAAAAACAGAAGTTATTTTGTTCACACAAAACTTGTGAGACCTTTAAATTTACTGATTGCTATCCAATAAAATATATACTTAATAAGATGTGCACTGGTTTTTGTTTTGTTTTTTATTAACACAACTCTCTATGTATAGTGAATTCTGTTATACATGGAAACATGAGTTTCCAAGGACATTAACTGCAAATTTGACTAATGGATTTTGTTATAGACTTTGGTGTAGGATCTGATACTGAGTATTACTAACAGATATTTAGTAAGATTTAGTAAAAGGGACTGAGACCAAGATATTGAGTGATAATCAACCAAAATTTTAAAGGTAGCAAGTTTCTAAACCAAATATAGATTGCTTGATCCCTGCCAGGCTATTTTTCCTAGGAACATCTTTGCTTAGGAAAAGTACTTTGGACTTCCTGTTCTATGCTTCTGGTGGATCATCCTTTTTCTACTATCATACATATAACACATTTTAAGTACAACCTGAAACTCTCTATATCAGTGGTTCTCAACTTCCTTAATGCTGCAACCCTTTAATACAGTTCCTCGTGTTGTTGTGACCCCCCACCAACCATAAAATTATTTTCATTGCTACTTCATCACTGTAATTTTGCTTCTGCTCTTAATTGGGCGACCCCTGTGAAAGGGTCATTAGACTTCCAAAGGGGCCGCGACCCCCAAGGTCAGAACCGCTGCTCTCTATAAAATAAGAGCTAGTGACTGACTAGTCATACTAATAAGCTTTCCCACCAAACAAGATGAACACTGATTAATAGATTTTACAGGGGGAAAGCCATGTGAATAAATATCAAACAAAATAGAGAAAACATTGCTTTTGAGGAAATTTCAACTCAATAGTGGCCTTAGAGGATGGACTAGAACTATACCATAGGTTATTCAAGGCAGTTATCTTTATCGAATAAGACTATCACATCTTTCTCCTTGAGTTAGTTAATTGTGCCAGCCTGGCCGATAATCACATGTGGTGCTGGTTGAAAGGCGGAGGGATAAATGGGTGGTGAAGCCTCGCCTTTCTAGTTCTCGGGTCTCTTGTTTTGTGATGGTTGCATCGGGTGCAGCTGCCTTAGCAGTTCCCTGCTTCAGCTTGCAAGAATGACTTCCTACAAAACATCCCCAAGGAGAAGCTACATGGACCTACCCCAATGCAGCCCTGGGTGCTGGGTGTGGAGACCCCTGCCAGTGCTGAGATGCTTACACGTTCACTGACTCAGCTTTCCTCCTGCAGTCGGCATCATTGCCTCTGTTTTGTGAGGTGGAGGACTTTGTGGACTGGTGTTGGGTTAATGTGTTAATGTTGGACTTGTGGGCTTGGGCAGCATTGGGTTGGGATGCTTTCGTGATGCACATTTTCTTTGCATAGAACTCTCTCTTATACATGAGTTGCTGTGGATTTGTTTCTCCAAAGTACCTAGACTAATACACTCCTGCAGAGCAGTTGGAGGGTTTGAAACACTGACCTTTCAGCAGCCAAGCATTTAACATCTGTCTTATCATTATTTCAGAATTCAATGTATACCAAGCCAGAGCCCACTGCCATCAGGTCAACGGAATCCTATAAAACAGAGTATACTCCATTGAGTTTCTGAGACTAAATATTTTGGGAACAGACAGCTTCATTTCTCTGGAATAACTGGTGCTTTCCCATGATCAATTTTGTTGTTAGCAGCCCAGCACTCAACCTACTACACCACCAGAGCTCCCTGAATGTATCAAACTTGAAACTTGCTGCCATTGATCCCTCTGACTCAGCAACCCCATAGGACAAATTGGAACTGTCCTTGTCGGTTCCTGATACTGTTAATCTTAACAAGTATAGAAAGCTTTCCACTTTCATCTTTCTCCCATGGTCCTTGTCAGTAGCTGAACCAGAGCTAGATACTATAAAATGTGTAGCAATTTCAGAATAGTGATTAAAGTAGGTCTTACAATTTAAGAAAATAAGGGTGTGGTAGCCATGTTGACTAGAGAAACAAATCCAGTGATACTCATACATGTGTAAGATAGAGTTTTTTTATCAAGTAGTAGTTATATATCAAGAAAACATCCCACCCAATCCATGTCAAGTCAATAAGTCTGATACTAGCCCTAATTCCCCACTTCAGACTCATGCACTGATGCAGAATGCCTGAAGATCAGAGGCCAGTGGGTGCAAAACCACATGGATCAAGGTCAGTGGAAGCATGGCAGGGTTCTGGCAGCTCTCAGGATCAGTCAGCAGGAAGGGAAAGACAGAGAGGAAGGTTTCCCAGGCCATCTTTACGAGAAGACCACACTCACAAGAGACACCCTGCTGTGACCTGATTTACAGGTTGCATGCCACTCCTACACTTTTATACATCTTAAGTTGACATAAAATTAATAATCACAAAGAGGAAAGGTTTTAATTAAAATATGAACATATTCCAAATCCTAAATCTTAAATTGATGTTTTGGGAGGTGAACTATATTGATAGCTGGTTGATATATTGCTATTTAATTTGCAGAGAGTACCATATATACTTGAGCATAAGCCAACCCAAATATCAGCCGAGGCCCCTAATTTTTTTTTTAATTAATCAATTTATTGGGGCTCATACAATTCATCACAATACATAGATCAATTGTGTAAAGCACATCTATACATTT
>NW_022103906.1:92139-116650 GCF_000313985.2 Echinops telfairi
TCCATCATTTGTCTTCCCTTGGGACCTCCTTGCTCTGCTTCCCTGCCGCTCCATTGCACGTTCCCAGTGTTTTGCCTCAGTGTGGTGGGGTCAGCTCAGTTGCCCATTCCACACTGTGTCTCCGGTGCTGTCCCGTGCAGGGCCGTGTGTCAGCGCAGGATGTTGCATCTCGCTGTGGGGGCAGCCACACAGTCGAGGCCCCTAATTTTACCACAAAAACTGCATACTGAATTAAGAATGTGCTAGAAAACGGCTTATACACGAGTATATACGGTAAGTTTACGGCAACAGAAAACAACAAATCTTAACCTTTTCTTGGTATCTTGCAGTCTTTATCTCTATCCGTACTTCTGGCTTATGAAACTCAAAAACTTAAATTATTTTGTTGAATTTTGTTATCTATACTGCATACTTTATAGCAAGTATACTTGTATAATACCAATAAATGTATATTTATAGGTTTATTCTTTTGTCCATTAACAAATCTAATTTGCCTTCTATGTGGTGGGTAGTTGTAAAATCTTTTGAGTGCAATGTTTTGAGTAAAACAAATTAGGTTCTTTCCCTTGAAAGACAATGAGATACATACACTCTGGTCCCATTTATCATTGAAAAGGCATTTAGAACATTTTCCAGATGTTGGACTTTTTCCTGTGAGCAAACTGATAAACCAATTGACCTAATTTGACTTGACTTTTTAGCTTTTCCTCAGATAAATGATTGTATTAAGGAGAGAATTTCTTAAGATTTGCCTGATCCTGTGTTCCTGAAGATGTTGACTTGAATTACACTATATAACATTCTCACTTCTTTTATTGAGGATTTATAACTATCAGAATAAAGCACCTATTCTTTGTTATTTTAAGAGTTTCATTTAAAAAATAATGGGAAAATACAGTAAATTTTAAGAGTTTATATATACTCAGACTTGTACCCTCTGTCTTTTAAAAAATTTTTAAATTATTTATTTTAATTTATATTTTTCTTATTTTTTTATTAAATACTTTTATTGTGGGCTCTTACATCACTTATCATAATGCATACATTCATCCGTTGTGTCAAGCACATTTGTACATATGTTGCCATCATCAATTTCAAAGCATTTTCTTTCTACTTGAGCCCTTGGTATCAGCTCCTCATTTTTCGCTCTCCCTCTCCCACTACCTCCCTCCCTCATGAACCCTTAATAAGTTATAGATTATTATTTTCATATCTTACATTGTCCTCTGTCACACTTCACCCACTTTTCTGTTGTTCGTCCCCCCATGGGAGGGGGCTATATGTTGGTCCTTGTGATCAATTTTCCCTTTCTCCCCCCACCTTCCCCTTATCCACCTGGTATCACTGTTCTCATTTTTGGCCCTGAGGGGTTTATCTATCCAGGATTCCCTTTGTTGTGGGCACTTATCTGTAGCAGGGTGTATGTTCTGGTCTAATCCAATTTGTAAGGTAGAATTGAGGTCATGATATTGGGGGTGAAGGGGGCAGGAAACATTAAAAAACTAGAGGAAAGTTGTGTGTTTCATTGATGCTATACTGCATCCTGACTGACTCATCTCTTCCTTGTGACTCTTCTGTTAGGGTTTGTCCAATTGTTTACCGATGGGCTTTGGGTCTCTACTCCTCAGCCCCTGACCCCCCATTTACATTGGTATGATTTTGTTCTGGGTCTTAGATACCTGATACCTTATGCCATTGACACCTCATGATCACACAGGCTGATGTGCTTCTTCCATGTGGACTTTGTTGCTTCTCAGCTAGATGGCCACTGTTTATCTTCAAGCCTTTAAGACCCCAGATGCTATATCTTTTTGATAGCCTGGCGCCATCAGCTTTCCTCACCACATTTGCTTATGCACTCATTTTGTCTTCAGTCATCGTGTTGGGAAGCTGAGCATCATAGAATACCAGAATATTAGAACAAAGTGTTCTTGTGTTGAGGGAGTACTTGAGTCGAGGCCCAGTGTCCACCTGCAAACTTAATCCTTAACATATAGATATGAATAAATAGTTCTATTCCCCTCTCATTATATATGTACTTACATATGTCATACAAGTATTTATAAATATCCTTTGCCTCCTGGTTCTTTCCTCTATTTCCTTTTACTTTCCTCTTGTCCCATCATAATGTTCGGCCCTCATTCAAGTTTAGTAATTCCTCGCTGCTACATTGCCTTTGATTAAGCCCCACTAGGCATCCTATGCCATTCTCCCCATTGATTTTAGTTCACTTTGTAGTTCCCTTGTTCCTGAGTTAGTTGTCCCCCATTCCTTTCTCCCACCTCCCCTTCTCCTGTATCCCCCAGAAGCATCGGTTCCATTGTTTTTGTCTCTGAATGGTTTATCTTATCTAGATAGACATTCAGAGACATTAATAAGCACAGAAACTAAGCAAAGCCAAACAAAACAACAAAGGAAGACAAAACTAACAAAACAACAACAAAAAACAAAATAACAACAACAAAAAAGAAAGCCAATGACAAAAATGGAAAAGCCTATAAATAGTTCCAGGTCTGCTTTTTGACCTTTAGGAGTGCTTTCCAGTCGAGTCTGATGGGGTGCCACACTGTCTCCAAAGTCCATTTTTGGTATTCCCCAGGGATTTTATCACTTTGCTCCCATTGCTGCTCTTTTTGGTATTCCTCGGGGATTTTATCACTTTGCTCCCATTGCTGCTCTGTTGCATGCCCTTGGTGTTTTGCTCAAGTGTGATGGGGTCAGATTGGGTACTATTCCCGCCCTGTGTCTCCATTGTTCTCCCCCATAACTGTTTTTTGTTCTTTTAGTGGTTGTGTTTGCTGTTTCATTTTCTATTCATTGTGGTAGTTACATAATTTCATGTCAACTTGAAGATATATAAAAGTGTATTGATGGAGTTTAGCCTGTTAATCAGATCACAGCCTAATGGTGACTCCTTGTGGGCATGGCCTTCCCATAAGGCAACCCCCCACCTGCACCTTCATCTTTTTGCTGGCAGACCCTAAAAGGTAGACAGAGCCCTGGATATATATCAATCGCTATTGGATCTGTAAGACTTTGCACCCATCAGCCCGTGATATTCCTATTTTCTACACTATTGTTTGTGACCATGAGTCTGAAGAGGGAGATATGAACTAGCATCTCACTAATGAACTTGAGTTGGACTAGTCTGGCATGTTTTCCTGATATATAAAGCTTCTTGATGTAAAATTCTTTCATATACATACTCGTATATGAGTGTCACTGGATTTGTTTCTCTAGTCAATTCTACCTAGCATATCCATTTACCTATTTGTACCTGTGAGTGATGTGCTAATAATGATTCTACATATTCATAATGCTCATGGGTTTGAAGAAAAGTAAAACTACAAGATGAGATGTTATGACACATGTTTAGGCTACTGAGGTAAAAGGAGTTTCTTGAACTCTGTCATGGGGAAGATTACAGAAGTGTTCAGAGAAAATTTAAATAGATATTTCAGGGATAAGCACGATTTTATTAGGAATATAGATGAATATGTGTGCTACCAAATATTTTAAATAAGCAGTTGTCAAAATAGAAAACAGCATGTTCATATCTGTTCTTTAGAGATATTATTAGCAGTTTAGCATTGGTTTTTAGTTTTTAATTTTATATGTGGATTGTAATCTTACAGTGTTAGGCAGAGTTCTCCACGAGTAAGAAAATTCAGAGGGATGAAGACATTTGGGAGGATAAAGATTTTGATTTGGCATGTGATGAGTTTGGGTTGCTTATGTCACATCCAACTACAGACAGTGTATTAGCAAGGGGAGTTAAAGATTTTAATCATTAAGTATCATTAAGTTGGAAATGCAATCAGCTGGAGAATGTGCTTCCCTGGGCCTGTGTCTGAAAATTTCTCTAGGGTACAGGTTTCGTACATACTATAGTACTTACTCACTATCATTGAGCTCTTGTTTTTTACTTTTTAACTCATAATGACACTATAGTACAGAGTAGAACTGTCCTTATGGGTCTCTGAGACTGTAAATATTTACAGGATTAAAAGTATAATATTTCTCTTGTGGAACAGATGGTGGTTTTGAACTGCTGGCCTTGGGGTTAGCAGCCCAGTGTACCCTAAATAGAGTATAGGTCTCCTGTGATATTTTGGTGGCTATAAGCAGTGAGAGAACTTTAAAGGTTTTTAAAAGTAACTATTCAAAGTGTTACAACAGTAAAAATTTATTTTGAAAATTATTTGTAAAGCTTTCTTAGTAAACTTTTTTTTTAAATATGTGTTTTCTAACACTGAGGAGCCATGGTGGTGTAGTGGTTACATGTTGGGCTGTGATATGCAAGGTTCAAAGTTCAAAATCACTAGACATTAATGTGAGAAAGACAGGACTTTCTATTCCTGTAAACAATTACAGTCTCAGAAACTCCAAGGGGCAGCTCTACCTTGCCATTTAGGGTTGCTTGAGTCAGCTTTGAATTGATGGCAGTGAGTTAGAGTTCAAATTTTAAACACTATACTTATCCCCATTGCCCAGAATAGCTTCTTTATAAACAACACCACTATGATCTTATGAAGAGTCATGCCCCAGATTGATTTTACATTAGTTATAATCTCTTCACTATGAGTGCTATTGAAATAGACATTTTAATGTCAAAATAGTTGGCCATAATTTTTTCAAAATATTTTTACCATTAACATACAATGCATACAATATGTAAACACTCATGCCTACGTGGATGAGGGGATTTCAAAGAGTTTGTGGGAAAGTCCCTTTATCTTTTAATTCTGATCTTCCATGAACTTTTTGGAGCTCCCCCACCCCTGTATTATTTTAAAATATTTGTAGTGTTGTTATCTAGTACCAAGCTACAAACCCACTACCATCAAGTCAATTTCATCTTATAATAACCATATGCAAATTTTCTAAGACTAAATATTTATTGAAGCAGATAAGCTTATGTTTCTCTCATGCAGTAGCTGTTGGGTTTGAACTGTCTGCTTTTCAGATAACAGTTCAATGGCTAGCTCACACTATTATTGGCTTTTAAATTATTTTTTATTTCTGCAAACAGGCAATTTTTTCATTCATAATTTAATGTAACTGAATTTGATTGGAGTTTTCATCGGTTCAAGACTACTATTTGAAATGTTTTATTTAACATGAATTAGTAATATAAATATTCATTTTTTACTACTTTAATTACTAAATTGAATGAAATGAATATTTTAAACCTCTCTATTTAACTTGTCACACACTTACCGTATGTACTCGAGTATAAGACGACCCAAATATCAGCTGAGGCACCTAATTTCACCACAAAACCTGCAAAAGAATGTGCTGAAAAACTCAGCTTAGACACAAGAGCATATGGTAATTCTCTGAAATTGTTGATCCAGATTTTTGTAAACATTAAGAATTCTAATAACCTATTTTAAAAATATACTGAAGCTACAATGCTATAATTTCCTTAAGCCCCAAGTTTAGAAAGAGTTAATTTTTACTGAAAATGTCATACAAAACAGAAATATTTTTAAAATGAAATTTCATTAACTATGTATAAATATAAAATCTTACATTTATTCATGAGATTGGATGTAATGATGTAAATCCAACCCAGCAAGCTAGTTATACAATGAACTAAAATAAAATGCCACATAACTTCAGAATCAGTCATTTTACCCACCAACATGGAAATCACTAAAAGAATGTAACCCATGAATTATGGACATTTGAAAAGATTCTACTTTCAAATGGTAATAGTTGTAAACACTTTAACATGTCAGATGACAGAGAAACAATAATAATCCAACGGACTTTAAACCCACCAAGACAAACATTTAAGGTATTAGAAAACCAATGTCTTAAGCTGAGAAACAAAGCCTGTGGCAGTCATAAATATTTAAGAAAAAGCTTTGTATCAAGGAAGTGGCCCGGCCAAGTGAAACTTAAGTCTGTGGGTCAAAAGATAACCAGAGGCCCTTAGACTCGTGCAGCTGTTGGGTATGAAGCATTCGCAAAAGTAGGAAGCTAGGAGTTCATAAGCTGGTGGGTGCAGAGGCATGTGGCATCAAGGTGGCAGAGCACAGAAGGGCACCAACTGCTTTCAGGGACAGCAGGCTCTATTGGCCACACACCCAAGGAGGCATCATCAGACTGCAGACTTGATTGCTAGGACTCCACCCCTACCTTCATACAGGTGTAACAAGTTAGCACAAAATCTAACTATTACAGACATGTTTCTCTTTGCCATCTAGTTGATAGGATAACATTCATCTGCCCCTGTGAGTTTCCTAGGCTGCAACTCATTACAAGAGTAGAAAGCCCCAGGTTCAAATTTCGGACCTTGCAGGTTGTAGCCCAATGTGCAGCCCAACGTGTAATCACTACACCACCAGGTGCTTCTCTCTGCCATCAAGTCAATGCTGGATCATAGTGAACCCCTGTGGAATTTCCGAGACTGTAACTGTGCACAGAAGTAGAAAGCCCTGTCTTTCTCCCGTGGAGCTGCTGGTGATTTTGAGCTGCTGACGATGCAGATCGCAGCTCAATGCTTAACCACTTAGAAGAACATTATTTGATAAGAAATTCCAAGTAAAACCATTCATGAGTATTCAAAATGGTAAATTAATTCTTAGCAATAAAATGTATGTAAACTGTGATTTGTGTTTTGATGATGTAATCGCAGAAAGAGGATAGTGTAAAGGCTTTTTAATAAGGATGGAAGTCTTAACGTGTAAGTATTTGTTCATTTAGTCATGTAATGACTAAGTATTGATTGGGCACCTGTTAAGTGTCAGGGACTGTTCAAATCGCCTATAATAATCAAAGAAAACACTGTGTTTCAAATCAGCAAGTAAGTTCTATATATGTTAGAATTCTTTGGAGTAAAAGCAAGTAGGACTAAGGGAGATGATTTTTAAATTTAATAGAACTATTACATTTGAAGCAGATATTTAAAAGAGGAGAGGAAGAAATCTAGAAATATATGACTACATCATTAGACACGCTCCAAACAAAGGTTTCAAAAAAACATAGAAGAATTAAAAAATCGGAGTTGTGAATCTCCACAGTAGCACAGAAGCCTAAAACAGATACATTCTGGCAATTCTGAGGAAGAGAGCTCAGGAAAGAAGCCTCTTAGAAGGCTCTGGATTTTCTCAGTGGGTGTGCCCCAATACGCAAATGTAGCGAGGGAAAGCTGAACCCATTCCCTGCTTTTTCACACCTACTGGGGCTCCACATCTAATCATCCTTTTCTGCACCTTCAAAGGGGTACTCCCCGTAGAAAGCATTTTCCCCCCAAAACGATGTATTTAAATATTTTTACAAAGAAAACCTTATCACCTTCAAAGTCCTCTCCATTACACTTAATACATTTATCAAATCTGCGACTCCATTCTTGGAAACATTTTTCAATCTCATCTGTTGGATAGCTGACAGCACCTCCCTTGTTGTTTTTTCCTTCAAATCTTCTGCATCATCAAATCATTTTCCTTTCATGTCCCTCTTTATTTTCAAAAACAAAAAGAAATCACACGAAGGGAGGCCAGATGAGTAAGATGTGTGGGGCAAGAGAGGCATGGCTTTTTTTGGCCAAAAACTGGTACACTGAGATGGCTGCGTGAGCAGGTACATTGTCGTGGTGGCAAAACCAGTGCCCCGTCTGCCACAAATCAGGCCTTTTTTTGGCCACACACTGTTCCACAATATTTTCAGAACCTCTAAATAGAAAGTCTGACATGGTGGAATGAACGTAAATACACTACAAGTCGACATTTTCATCCATTTGGGAAGTTGGCAGACGACCAGAACAAGGTTTGTCATCAATAGATATTTCATCTTTTTTGAAACAACAATACCACTGGTACACTTGAGTTTTTTCCTTTTTCCGTGATAGCTGTGTTCAACATCATAGCATTTTTTGTGGCCTTTTTCCCAAGCAGGAAACAAAATTTCACAGCCACAAATTTTTCTCTTAAATTGGCCATCACAACAAATGAAGTTTGAGCAAAACTGCTTTTATGAAAAAAATACACTGTGACCAAGGAGAACTTTCCCAGGCAATGCCACTGGATTCACTAACCCAGAGCAAGTTTCTTAATACTCACCTGGCAGGAGAAATACATACTACTCAAAGCTCCGCTTGGCCCAGCGCAATTGAAATTTGGGGGGGTTACCACTAGTATAGAAATATGTGCCAAGAAAAAACTAAGAATTTTATTTAACACTATTAAAAGGAACTATTTATGTTTGACACACGTTCAAGAATAAACAAAACAAAATAAAGAACAGTGACAATCAAAAAAAAAAAACTCTGGAAGAAAATTTTCCTACCATCAACAGACAGTAAATAAACATTAAATAAACACAGAATCTCATAAATATTGAGCAGAAAGTAAAATAACTATGACATATCATATTTAAACTTTGCAATATCGAAGAAAAAAATCCTGAGAGTAACTTGGGGAAAAAAGGAAAATCAAGTATAATGGTGAACCACTAAGAATGGATTTTTCATTACAAACCAGGTAGGTATGAAGGCAATAGAATGGGAGATACAAAACCTTGAAAGAAAGCAAATACCAGCTAAGAATTTCATATCTAGCAAAAATTATCCTGAAATATGAACGAGAAATAAGGACATTTTCAGAAGAGAAAAAAGTACCGAAATTTGTAAAAACAAGACCAACTTTACAAAAACTACTAACTGGAGTTCTTTAGGCAAAGAATTAGGAACAACAGCAGACAACAAACTAAAATCAACATAAAAGAAAGACAATGTTATTAAGAAATCAAGCCACTCAAGCAATAGAGTGGGGGGGGAAACCTACAAAAATTCAAAATAAGGAACCAGAGATAACACTCCAAAATAAAAATAATAAAGTAGTGGAGGGAATAGAGCAGATATAAAATAGTCAAATGGAGACTAAAGTAGAACACAAACGAGAACAAACTGCCTTAAAGAATAAAAAATAAATAACCACAAGGAAACTGGTAAAACTTCAAGCACACAAAAAAGAGGAAAACAATGAAAACCTACTAAGTTCTAAGATTAGAAAAATAAAGACAGGAAAATATGAAAATAAAACCTACAAACAAAATGAACCAAGATAGAAAATGATGATAAATAATTAGGACAATAACACCACAAAAATATTCACAGAATAACAGATACATGGTTTTTGATTAAAGACTAAAATGTATTAAACGGTGTATTGTTAGTCTATTCAACAAATAGTGCTGGAAAAATTGTATCTCTGGGTTCATATTAATGAAATGGGACCCAGACCCCACACCGTGTACAAAAAACAAACTCACGATAGATTGTAGACTTAAATATAAATCCTAGAGTGAAAAAGATCAGCAATGAAAAAAAATAGGGACAGACTTAAGGGCGATGACACAAGGCATAAAGACACTATCAAACCTAATAAAAAACGCTCGCAATATAGAAAACAAAATAGAGGAATTGGATTTCCTTCAAATGCAATATTTATGTATATCAAAGTCTTCATCAAAAGAGTAAAAAACATAACCCAAAACTTTGGGAGCAGGGGTAGATTGGGCAATGATATATCACATAAAGGGTAAGTCTCCAAAATCTATAGGAAATAGCAACACCTCACTAAGAAAAATACAAATAATCCAATTAAAAATAGGCAGAAATCATAAATAGATGATTCGCCAAAGATGGCATCCAGGTGGCCAATAATCATATGAAGAAATGTTCACAATCACTAGTTATAAGATAAGCATAAATTAAAATAACGATGAGATATCAACCCACACCAGTATTTTAATCAAAATTTTATAAAACACGTGATAACAAATGGTGGAGAGGAGGTGGAGATACTGGAACCCTCCTATGTGGCTGGTGGGATTGTAAAGTTGTACAGCCATTATTGGAAACAATATGACACTTCCTTAAACAAATTTGAATAGAAATACCACTGATCCACCATTCTCTCTATTGTACATCAAAGAAATAAAGTACAAAACTTGAACAAATATAAGCATACCCATGTTTATTGCAGCACCATCCACAGTAGCAAAAAGATGGAAACACTCAAAATGTCTCTCTGTGAAGGAAGTGATACGTAAACTCTGGTACATATATACAATGAATAGTGTGTATCCCTAAAAAATAAAGGTAAAATTGTCAAACACCTCATGGCATGGACAAACTTCAAAGAGATTATGCTCAGCAAAGTTAGTCAATCCCATAAAGACAAATATGATATGAGGTCACAATCATAAAAGAAAAACTCGAGGAATATGTATTATTTGCATTGAAGTGTTATCCAGACTGAAGTCTGAAAACTGATTTTTATTACTATGTGCTTCAAGTCGTCTGTGATTTCAAGGAACATCTTTCTGCATATTAATTACTGTAACTAATCCTTCTTCTAGTCTTGATGATATGCTCTTCTTCATATAATCCAGCTTCTCAAAACATTTGCTCAACATACAGATTGAATAATTATGGTGAAAGGATACAACCATGGCATACACTTTTCCTAAATTTTAAATCAGGCAATATCCCCTTTTGTTCTATCAGTTGCATTTTTTGGCCTACATACAGATTCCACATGAGAACAGTGAAGTATTTTAGAAGTTAACCTCTTTCTGATATCTTTTGCCTTCAACCAACATCCATCTGTTGTTAGCAATGATACCTCTTGCTCTACATCTCTTCAGAACTTCTTGAAACTCCCTGTTGAATTTCTTGAAGCTCCCTGTTGATGTACAGTTGCAACTACTTTTTAATTATATTTAACAAAATTCTACTTGCATATGATATTAATAATGTTAAATAAGTTCCACATTTGTGGGTTCACATTTCTTTACAATGGGTATAAATATGGATCTCTTCTAGTTAGTTGGCCTGGTAACTCTCTTCCAAATTTCTCTGCATAAAGTAGTGAATTCTTTCAGTGCTGCATCAGTTATAATACAACATTTCATTTGGTGTTTCATCAATTTCTTGAATCTTATTTTGCGTAATGCCTTCAGTTCAGCTTTGACTTCTTCCTTAAATACCATGGGTTCTTAATCATGCCTTATCTCTTGATATGGCTGAAGGTCAACCACCTCTGACTGTGTAGTAAACTTTAAACTTCTTTTGATGCTACTGGCATCTCTCAATATTTTTGCCCATAGAATCCTTCAGTATTACAACTTGAGGCTTGCATTTTCTAATCCAGTTCTTCCCCTGTGGTTTTCTAACTTCATGTCTTTATACATTTCATTATAATACTGGGCCTTATTTTCTCTAGCAGCACTTTGAAATTTTGGGTTCAACTCTTATACTTCATTTCTTCCATTTGTTTTAACTCTATGATAAAAGCAAATTGCCGAATCTCTTAAAACATCTACTTTGGTCTTTCTTTCCTTTCTGTCTTTTTAATGACCTTCTAATTTCTCCATGTTTGATGTTCCTGATGTCATCCCACAACTCCTCATGTCCTGTGTAGTTGGCAAACAACGCACCAACTCTGTTTTTGAAGTGATGTCTAAATTTAGTTGGGATACGCTAAAGGTCATATTTGGGTTACTGTGAATTTACTTTAATTTTCCTTAACATAAATCTAGTCTTAGTCATGTGCAAGTAATGGTCTGTTCCACATTTGGCCCTTGAGCTACCTTTGGCTTATGTTATCAAGTTTCTCCATCATTTCTTCCCATAGAAGCAGTCAATTTGATTTCTACTGTGTTTTCCATCTGGCATGACCCAGGTACAAAGGTGTAGTTTGTGTTACTAAGAAAAGATATTTGCAATGAATAAGTGACTTGCTTTGCAAAATTCTATCATGTGGTTTACAGCTTCATTTTTATCAGCATTGCCATATTTTCCAACCATTGATCCTTCTTCTTTCTTTTTCTTTCCAATCATCAATAATTATCTATGCATCTTGATATATGTTTGATCAATTTTAGACTGCAGAAGTTCATGGAATTCAACTTCTTCATCATTGACTTTCATTTTTATTATATGAATCTGAATAATAGTTGTATTAACTGTTTTTTCTTAAAGACATATAAATCATACTGTTACATACATCACTGTACTTTTAAGATATTAAAATACTCATTTGGATAATGAATGTAATGCCATTTGTAGTGGAGTGAAAAATCTTAATATGGTTCTTCTACCTAACTCTCTGTAATTCCCAAGACATGACCGGGGTAAGAGGGGTGTATGACAATAGGTGATGTTTAAAACTAATAGAGGGGATTGGTCCGCTTTCATTAACACCTGGTTATAAGGATAAACCATCTTTGAAGCAGTTCCAGAGAGATAGTATTAGATTATCAGAAGAGCACATCCCAGATTGGTCTGAAGTGTGGGAGGACAAGACCAGTGGTACCAGAGATTGTGGCATGGAGACTATGGGATAGAGCAAGATGAGCATCAGCTGGACTCATCACCTAGACACTGTGAGACAGAGTGACAGGTGGGCTTCTTGGTCAATAAAGGCAGAGGTCAAGGGACCATATGGCTGAAAGTATGAGAACCAGAAAGAGACTTGAATGCTGCGTAAGGAGAGGTGTTGTTGTGGACCAATAACTGTATCCTTCTTGTTTCCTGACCCTGACTTGTGGTAACCTGTGAACATCCATCCCTCCATCAATTATCAGTTTGTCATACTGTAGTAGTAACTTATGTGTTGCTGTGATGCTGGAAGCGATGTCCCTGGCAATTCAAATGCCAGTAGGGTCACCTAAAGAGAATAGATTTTATTTGATTTTCCAAACTAAGAACAGACTATGAAAGAAGTATTTAGCTGCTTACTTTGGAGAAAGTAGCCACTGAAAACCTTATGCATAACATTGAAAAATTGTCAGACATTGAAGACCTAATGGATGGAAGCAGAGTATTTTCAGAGATAGTGCTGGAGAATAGGCCCTTTGGGTTTGAAAGCACTCAAAATGTGATTGAAGAGGAGCTGCATTCTCATAGTAGAGTCTACCATGGTGACTTCAAAGTAGTAAATCCTGGGAGTATGGAGTCTTTGGGATTTTTATTTGCTGATGAAACACGGTTCCAGGTAAAAAGAAAGATGGAAAAATCTAATAATCAGAAATTGGAATGTACGAAGTCTAGGAAAATTGGAAGTCATAAAAAGTGAAATGGAACAACTAATGATTGATATCCTAAGCATTAGTGAGCTGAAATGGACTGGCATTGACCATTTTAATTTAAAAATTTAATATCGTGTCATTTGCTAGCAATGACACAATCGAGAAGGATGGTGTTGCATTCATTGTCAAAAAGGACATGTCAAGGTATATCCTGTAGTAAAATGCTGTCTGTGGTAGAATTATAGCCATCCTCCTTCAAGGAAATCCAACCAATACAGCTATTATTGCACCAATCACAAAAAGTAATCAAGAATAAATTGAAAAATTCTACCCATGTCTTCAGCCTGAAATTGATCAGCCATGCAATCAAGATATATTGACAATTATTGGTGATTGTGATGCAAAAGTTGAAAACAATAAGGAAGAAACAGTAGTCAGGGAATGTGGTCTTTTTGACAGAAATTAAGCTGGAGACAGCATGATTGAGTTTTATAAGTCCAATGACTTGTTCATAGAAAATCCCCTTTTTCAACAACACGTAAGGTGACTATATACTTGGACTTCTCCAAATGGAATAAACAGACATGAAATAGACTACATCTGTGGAAAGAGATGATGGAGAAGCTCAAAACTAACAGTTACATTCAGGTCATGGGCCAACAATGGAAAAGAACATCAATTGATCCTTTGTAAGTTCAAGTTGAAGCTGAAGAAAATTAAAGCAACTCCAGGAGAGTCAAAAAATGACCCTGAGTCTATTCCACCTAGAATTCAAGAACATCTCAAGGACAGGTTTGATGCATTGAACACTAATGACAAATGACCTTATAAGTGTGGATGACATCAAGAACATCATACATGAAGAAATGAATAGGCCACTAAAAAGAAAAGAAAGATCAAAGTGTATGTCAGAAGAGACTGAAACATGATCTCTGTTGTAGAGTAATAGCTGAGGCAATTGGAAGAGATGATAAAGTCAGAGTTGAAGCAAAATTTTCAAAGGGCAGCTCAAGAAGACAAAGTAAAATATTATAATGGAGTATGTAAAGACCTAGAGTTAGAAAATCAAAAAAGAACATGCTCAGCATATCTTAAACTGAAAGAAATGAAGAAAAACTAAAAAAAAAAAAGAAATGAAGAAAAACTTTAAACCTCAAGTTGGAACTTTTAAAGATGTTATGAGCAAAATATTGGATGTTGCAGGAAGCATAAAAGAATATGGAAATAATATAAAGTCAGTATCAAAAAAAGGCTAGTCGATATTCAATCACTTCAAGAGCTGGCATACAAGCAAGAATGAATAGTACTGAAGGAAGAAGTCCAAGCTGCACTGAAAGCATTAGCCAAAAACAAGTCTCCAGGAATTGATGAAATACCATTTGAAATATTTCAATAAGCTGGTGAAGCACTGGAAGCACTTATTTATGTATGTCAGGAAATTTGGAAGAGAGATACTTGACCAACTGATTGGAAGAGATCCGTATTACCAAAGAAAGGTGACCCAACAGAATGAGCAAATTAGAGAACAATATCATTGATCTTACAAGCAAGTAAAAATTTGCTGAAGATCATCCAACAAAGTTTGCAGCAGTACATTGACAAGGATCTTCCAGAATTTCAGGCTGGATTCAAAGAGGATGTTGTAGAAGAGATATCAATGCTGTTGTCAGATAGATTTTGGTTGAAAGCAGAGAATGCTAGAAAAATGTTTATTAGTGTTTTTTCTATTATGCCAAACATTCAACTGTGTGGATCATAAACTATGGATAGCCTTGAGAAGAATGAGAAAGTCCAGAATACTAAATTGTGCTCATATGAAATTATACATGGATGAAGATGCAGCTGTGGGAACAGAACAAAGGACTAGTGCGTGCTTTAAAAGCAGGAAAGGTGTATTTCAGGGTTATGTCCCCTCAACATACTTATTCAATCTGTATGCTGAGCAAATAATCAGAGACGCTGGATTAAATTAAGAAGAATGTGGCATCAGGTTTAGAGGAAGGATTATTAACAACCTGTGATATACAGATGATACAACCTTTCTTTGTGAAAGTGGAGAGGTTTGAAGCATTTGCTGATGAAGATCAAGAATTGAGGACTTCAGTATGGAACTAAATCTAAATTTTTTTCTAAAGAAGACAAAAATCCTCACAACTGAAGTAACAGATAACATCATGATAAATGAAGAAGAGTTTTCAAGGAATTCAATTTTCCTTGGATCCACAATCAATTCCCATGGAAGCAATAGTGAGGAGATCAAAAGATGTGTTAATTTAGGTAAATATGCCACACAAGACCTCTTTAGAGTATTTAAAAGCAAGGATGTTACTTTTAGGCCCAAGGTGTGTCTGACCCAAGCCATGGTATATTCAATTGCCTCATATGAATATGAAAATTGAACATTGAATAAGGAAGACCAGAGAAGAATCATCAATGAGTTTGAATTATGGTGCTGTCAAAAAATATTGAAAGCACTGATGCCTCCTTAAAGGACAAACTGATCTATCTTGGAAGAAGTACTGTCAGAGTGCTCCTTAGAAGCAAGAATGGCAAGATTTTATCTTCCATACTTTGGACCTGTTGTTTAGAGGGACCTATACCTAGAGAAGGACATCATGCTTGGGAAAGTAGAAAGCCAGTGAATATGAGAAAGTTCCTCAAGTAGATGGATTAACACAGTGGCTGCAATTATGGGTTCCAGATGGCACCTATCAACTTGATGGCACCTATCAACAAGAACATTAACTTCTCTAATAAACCTCCACAATTGTCAATATTGTCTGTGAGTTCTGGGTGGCCATGGCAAGGTATTATTGAGCTCAGTATAGAAGTGGGGTGCTGTGGGATGAATGGTTGGTGTCAGAATAGGTAAAGAAGGATGAAATTCAGAGACAAGTCTGGCCCACCTTGTGGCAATAGGGAAGCCAGAAGAGGTTAGCTATGACTCTCCCAGGCTACTAACTGTATTTTTTCTCTGTCATTTGCTGTTCTTGGTAAAGTAAACCACATGACTTTTGGACTCAAAATGGCCTGTACCAGTTCATTTTAGGTCACTAATGCATAATATATTGATCTTTATGTGTTCCATTTCATTTCTGAGCACTTTCCATTTCCCTAGAGTCATACTTCTTACTTTCATATTCTAATTTTTAATTGATGTTAGGGGTTGTTTCTTCTCATTTTTAATAATGCTTCACCAACAAACGAAAGTCCTGAAAGTTTAGCTCTATTTGCTCATTAAGGTCAACACTACTTAGGAGATATCTCTCAGTCATGTTTTGTGTGCCTTCCAAGCTGAGTTCATCTTCAGGCCCTATATCAGACAATGTCTCTCTGCCACTTATAAGGTTTCATGGAATGATCTTAGTATGAAAGCATGGCTGCTAGTCTGTTCACTCTGGTGGCCTTGCTGAAGTTAAAAATATCAGACACAGAGCTTCCAGCAGCATAGCAGCACACAAGCCACCACAGCTCGACACAATGACAAATTGTTATAAACATTTTATAGCAATTGATAAATGCTATGTATATTTTCCAAAAGTATATACTGAGCATTAGTATATCATTTGCAATTTTGCCATATTTCCTCTGTAACAATATTTAAAAATAAGTTTCTAATAAAAATAATTAAATATGGTTTAAATTTATATTTTGTGTACAACCTGTTCATATGTTTTGTTCCTTTTTAATTTTAATATTGCAATTTAACTTCTGTCTCTACTTTTATATATGAAATTATAACAACCCTAAAAAATCTCACTGCCATCAATCTTATTCCAAATTATATTGACCCAGTAGCACAGAGTAGAATTTCTTCATAAGGTTTCTGAAGCTGTAAATCTTTTAAGGGAGAGACACTTCATAGATCTATAAGGAGCAACTATTGGGTTTGAAGCGCTGATCTTGTGTTTAGCAGCCCAATGCTTAATTCACTGTGCCATTCTTCTCAGCTCTCTCAACTCGCTGCCATTGAGTCAATGCCGAGTCCCTGTGGGTTTCCAACACTGTAACTGTTTACAGGCATAGAAAGTCCAGTCTTTCTCTTGCAGAACTGCTGGTGGTTTCAAATAGCTGATCATGTGGATCACAGTCCAATGTGTAACCCCTACACCACCAGGGCCCTGTCTCTGTGCCATTATGGTTCTAAATTTAATAACATATAATGCAAAATGTTTTCTTCATTTACTGTTTGATCTGATAACTGCAATAGTTAAAGTTTATTGTGCCAACCTGGCTGATAAACACATGTGTAATTAATTGAAGGGAGGAGTGATAAATGGCTCAGTGAACCTCGCCTTTCTTGTTCTCTGGTCTCTTGTTCTCTGATGGTCGTACCAGGGTGCAGCTGCCTTAGCTAGTTCTCTGCCTCAGCTGGCAAGGCTCACTTCCTGAAAGACATCCCTGAGGAGAAGCCACATTGCCCTACCCTGATGCAGCCCTGGGTGCTGGAGCAGCTGTGTGGAGATCCCTGCCAGCACTGAGATGCTTATACAATCACTGATCTGGCTTTCCTCCCACATTCGTGTCATTGTGTATGTTTTGTGACTTTGAGGAGGACTTTGTAGATTGCTGTCAGACATATGGGCCAATGTCAGACTTGTGGGCTTGTACTGGACTGGATTGGAATGCTTAATGTACAATTACCTTTTATATAAAACTCTGTCTTATAAAATATGTTTATGAATTTTGTTTCTATAGTCTACCCAGACTAACAAAATAACCAATAAAGAGGTTTTCTAGCATTTAATGTAGTCATTGTCAGTGGTCTGAGACTTTGATCTTCTTGAAAAGTGAGATAGTTTATTGTGCCAGCCTGGCTGATAAACACAAGTGGGATAACTGAAGGGCAGAGAGATAAATGGCTTGGTGAACCTCGCCTTTCTTGTCTTTCGTTCTGTGATCATCGGACCAGTGTGCAGCTGACTTGCTTGTTCTGTGCCTCAATTTAAAGGCTACACTACTTGTGGGATGCCTAGCTTGTGGACTGTGTCGCTGTAAGTTGAGATCCCTTTAAGACATCTCTGGAGCTGGGGACTGGTGGTTTGGTGACCCGTCTTGTGATTGGCTGCTGTGCTGACATAGCCTAACTCTCTCTACAAATAGAGGAAGATCTGGCAGTAGACTAGACTTGAAGTACTGCCAGTCTATCACAACTCTCTCTCACGGATGTGAGTTGCACTGAGCCATTTGTAGTGGTTTATAATTTAACTGCTAATTCTTGTATTATATATTTATCTGTATATGACTTAACAGTTCATTTCTTGTTATGTATCTAATTATCTTTATAAATAAATATATTAAATCATCAGCAATTTGGTTTTATCTCTCTAGAGAACCCCGTCTAACACAAAAGGCATAGTATCTGAGTACCTAATTCAGTTGTAACAACTAGAAATACCCCTTTTTGGGAACAGATCACAATGATCGATGTACAAACCCCAATCCTCATACACACATACATGGAGACAAACAACAGAAATGTGGGTGAAGGGAGTCAGACGATGGTGTAAAATATGATAATACAAATCATTTATAAATTATCAAGGGTTCACAAGGGTGGGAATGTGGGAGATTGAGGGGAAAAAGAGCCAATACCAAGGGCTCAAGTAGAAATAAAGTGTTTTGGAAATGATGATGGCAACATATGTACAAATGTGCTTGATACAATTGATGTATGGATTGTTATAAGAGCCTCTAATAAAATGATTTATTTTTAAAAAAAAGAAGAGAAATAACCCTTTTCTCCAATAGTACTGTATATACTCGAGTATAAGCCGACCCAAATATCAGCCGAGGCACCGAATTTTACCACAAAAACTGCATTAAAAATGTGCTGAAAGCCTTAGTGATCATGAGGTGTAGATAGGATCAGGTATCAGGCATCAAAGAACAGAAATCACAGCATTGTGAATGAGGGGGAGTGCAGAATGGAGACCCAAAGCCCATCTTTAGGCAACTGGACATCACTTTACAGAAAGGTTTACAGGAGGAGATAAGCCAGTCAGGGTGCAGTATAGCACCGATGATACATACAACTTTCCTTTAATGCTTCCTCCCCCTGCTGTCATGATCCTAATTCTACCTTACAAATCCGGCTAGACCAGAGGATGTACACTGGTACATATAGGAATTGGAAAAGCAGGGAATCCAGGACTAATGAACCCCTCAGGACCAAAATTGAGAGTAGAGATAGCAGGAGGGGAAGGGGAAGGTGGGTTGGAAAGGGAGAACAGATTACAAGGACCTATATATAACTCCCTACCTGGGGTATGGACAACATCGGACAGTGTAAAACATGGAAAAATAATAATAATTTATAAATTATCAAGGTTCGCGAGGGAGGGTGGGTGGGGGAAAATGAGCTGATACCAAGGGCTCAAGTAGAAAGAAAATGTTTTGAGAATGATGATGGCAACAAATGTACAAATGTGCTTGACACAGTGGATGTGTGTATTTATTATGATAAGAGTTTACAATCCCCCAATAAAATTCTTTTTAAAAAGAAATTTTAAAAATGTGCTGAAAAAATTTGACTTATACTCGAATATAATTTATTTGTAGACTAGGAGTCAATGCAATTCAAGCTACAGTAGCTATCACACATGACAGAGTGGCAAGCTTAAATGAGGTTTGTTTGTTTCTTTTTCCTTTTTCTATAGTATAAAATTAAAAATGAAAGTTTTTAATCCAACCACTCCTTTAGCTCTGTACACTGCAGTTACTAATTCAGTCCAGGAGAAAGACTATTTTTTCACGTAAACCAGCAGAGGGCACTAAAGAGCTATGGCAAACATGCCTAAATGCTTAACTTGGAAGACCATGTTACAACCACTTAAAGTGTTGTTGTTTATTCAGAAAGTTAGGCAAATTCTATTATAGTTGAGGCATGCTTGAAATAGAGAATAAACTATAAAAATGGTGCTTTGATTTACCTTGTTCACCTGTGCTAGGAAAACAATAGCCAAAGTATGTGCTAAAGTCAAGCTTTTTTATATGATTAGAAATAGATAGGCACACATTTTGAAGAAAAAAGCTCAGCTGACTCAACCTTGCCATTACATTAAATATCTATCACTTATAACAAGTTATATACATACCAAAACCAAACTCTGCCATCAAGTCGATTCCAACTCATAGGGTAGGGTATAACTGCCTCTGTGAGTTTCCAAAATTATACATAACAACTTTCCTTGAATTATGAGTGTTAACACAAGTGTTAAGAAGTTTCTACTTTTTAAATAGATACATGAGGTCATGTAAGGGAGAATAAAAAGGATCATCAGACTGATTCATGAGAAACATGCAATTATGAACACACTACATACCACCTAATAATAAAAAAACACTAACAATTCACTTATTCCTAGTGGCTAACAGGCACTAGCTGGCACTGGGAATGTAGAAATTGAAAGTACAATCCCTGAATTGCAAATAATATAGATAGGTGTTTTTAAGCTAAGTGTAGTTTCATAATCAACACTCCTAGTATTAATATTTATATCTATTAACTCAATTTTTAAAGCAATCCTTTGTAGTAAGTATCACTATTTATCTGTCCAAGTCGCATGGCCATTTAAGGGCAGAGGAAAGAAGTGAAGCCATGCTCCCTGGCTCCAGAGTGCATTCTATATCTTCAAGGGTTTTCAGGGAGAGCATACTTATTAATCACTAGTTTCCTGATTTTCTTGCTATTATTGAATTCAAAATTTATTTGGAATCTGTGGTGGAGATGGCTAACTACCACTTCGCTACAGCACTCACTTTCCCTTTATTCTCTTTAATTTGAAAGTTACTCAAATTCCCCAAGTGTTCGCTGGAAACATAACCCCTCATACACTACATTCTACTTTTCTCATTGATTATAATCAGCCTCCCTCACTGGTGTGGCCTGCCACTAACTTTCAGTCAGTGGAATGTGAGCAGAAGTGTTGTCAACAGCATGTGTTCTGTCTCTTAAATGTCAAAGTCAGTTTAGAATCATTCTTTGTGCTGAAAGGAAAACATAGCCATGACCCAGCTTCAATCATATCAACATGTACAGTAAACTCAGGAACAATAAAGTGACAAATATGTCAAAATCCTGAGTTCCCAAAGAATGGCATGGAGCACCTCCATCTTCCTCCATAGTTTCATGATTGAAAGAAATAAAATTCTGTATTTCTTAAACTATTACATTTTAATTGACTTAACCTATATCTCAATAAATCCATTATGCATACTATCCCTGTGGTTTGCTGCTGTTTTTATACTGATGAATGTTTCCATATGTTATCATCTTAAGAAAGAACTGTTGTTTCGGTTAGGCGCCGTCTCATAGTGACACTGTACAACCGACCACTGCCTGGTCCTGCTCACAACTACTCATATTGTTCTTTTGTTTGAGCCAACCAAAAGCATCAAAACAACCAAAAGCATCTTTAGCATATATCTCAGGACATTGGGGAAACAACTCCAATATCAGACAACACATTTCTTGGGAAGGAGTTGACCACTCCATTCTTCATTACAAAATTCTTCTCTGTGGCTCACATCCCACTGTTTTTGTTTTTAACTATGTCACTATACTCTGTTCTGCATTGTATCCAGAGAACTCCAAACAGATTGTGCTTTTATCACAGAGTTGACTTTAGTGCTTCTTGTTCATTTTCAACAGGGTCATCCACCAAAGAAATTTCACATTTTATAATTAGAAACACTCATCCAGTTATTTTTCTGAACAGAATAAGAAGTTAACTAAATAAAACAATAAATGCTGTCTCTGCCCTGGAATGGAGATTCCCCACTCCCTGCCCACCCCTGTCCCTGCTCCAGAATTATTATTTTAGAAAAACCAAGAATTAGTTGTAATGGGGAATAGAAGTGTTCAAAATTTCGGGTATGCCTACCATTGTCTTGTTTCTTCTTCCCTCTACCTCTCCTGTCCTTCTTTTCTTTCTCCCTTTTTTATTCTCTTTCTTGCAAAACATGAACTATCAAAGTCAGGATATTGAGGAAGGCATTAGTTTGTGTCAGAAAAATCCAGGAGCTACGTTACTGTAAAAACTGATCTTATATATGTCAACCATATATAAGAGGCCCTAAAAATGTTCCTGGCAAAAACAAAACAAAACATTATTTTCTCATTCCATTGTTAAAGGACTTCTTAAAGCTCTCTAAGTTGTGAGCAAAGTTGAGTAAATGAACTTCCTAAAGTGTCCTTTGTTGTGAACAAAGTTGAATGAAATTGAAAGAATGAGAATATCACAATTATAAAATAATGAGGTAAAGAACTAGAAAAATGGCAATACTGTGTGAATAAAACCACAAAGCCAAACTCACTGCCTTTAGGTCGGTTCTGACTCAGTGACCATGTAAAACAGAGAACTTCCCCAGAGGGTTTCTGAGACTATACATATTTTTACAGGAGTAGAAAGTCTCATATTTTTTTTCTGTGAAGCAGCTGATGATTTCAAACTGCTCACCTAGCACTAGCAGACCAATAATTAACCCACTATACACCAGAATGTGCATAATAGGAAAGCAATAAAGTCAAAGGGGCCCTGGTTATGATTCACCAGCTATTTCCATAGAGAGAGGCAGCCTGCTCCTGTAAAGACTGCAGTCCTAGAAACTCCATGGGAAAGTTATTGCTGAGAGTTAGAACGTACAAGGGTCTGGTATTTGTTGTTGTTCTTAATGAGGAAGAATTAGAACTGGACAATGCAAATGAGAAAAAGTTAAACATAGGGGCAAACAAATAGAAAATCAAACCATTCTGGAGAAAGATTCTTTGTCAAAACTATTGTTAAGTACTAGTATGATTCATTTACTAACATATATTGACCCTGACTTCCTTAAGCTCAGCTGAAAGATGGGGTTCCAGGGGGAAAATATGATGAAATGACAGTAACAGATTATCTAACATAAATTTAACTTTAGATGAGGATACATTTTGGTCTGTCAGATAGTGTGAAGGGAGAAAAGGAGAGAACAGAAAGGAAGCAGAAGAAAAAGAAAAGTCTATCCACATATAGACAACCTTAAGGATGTTCTAATTTAGAGTATTTGATTTTACCTTCTTTCAAACTTGTTATAACACAATAAATATTTATAAGTAAATGTCCCAAAGTTGGTTTGTAAGTATACTTCACATTCTAGAAATATCACTATTTCTTCTAGTTCCTCAGAAGATTCCTCATAAAATGAATCTAGAAGGGAAGATAATAAACAAAAATTAACTTATATGGATTGAAGCCAGACAATATACATTGAAGAGAAGGTTTAGGAAATATTTGATCGAGACACAATGTATTATTTGTAATGATACATCAAAAGAATGGAACTAAGTAGACCTAAACAAAGATTTAGTATAAACCAAAAATGTAAATAAAAACAAGAAAAAAGTACCTGCACCCAAAGACCATATCTCATTGTTTAGCAAATGAAAGAAACAGAAGGTTATTGTATGAATCATGTTCTCTGGAGCAGCCAAGTCACCAGTCTTAAAGTCATCTCATATGGTAAAGAAATTTAGGTTTTCAGAACAGTGACAAGCAATTTGATTAATGACCAAGGCTAAAGAGAAGGAAAAAAGTAATATTTGGATTTCCCCCAAGGTTTAACAGCAAGATTTTTTAGGTGGGGAGGAGGGGTAAGGTAAAGGTTGTATTGATTGCCTTTATTACAATGACCGCACTAAGAAATTCCTAGAAAATCCTAGAAATTCAGTCTACATGCAAATTGAAATAGAGGTGAGGACCCAAATAATAATTTCAAAAGATAAGAACACTTATTTATTAAGACATACAAAAGTTTAGCAAGAGAAAGAATTACTTTATAACATTAGTTATAACTTTTAAAACCTTTATTGATATCTATATGGTGTAAACAGGGCTCTGGTAGCATAGTGGTTCTGTGTTGGACTGCAACCACCAGCCACTCTGGGGAAGGAAGACAGGGGTTTCTACTCTCCTGAGCAGTTACAGTCTCAAAAACGCACAGGGCAGTTCTACTCAGTCCTAGAGAGTCATTATGAGTCTACATCAACTCAATGGCTTTGTGTTTTTGGTTTTATATGGGGTAGTGCTTATGTTTTGGGCTGCCATCTGTGAAGTCAGCAATTCAAACCCACCAGTAATTCTGAGAGAGAGAAAGATGGTTTTGGTCTTGGAAACCCACAGTGGCAGTTCTACCTTGTCCTACAGAGTCACTATGAGTCAGAATCGAATTGATCGTAGTGAGTTTGGAGTTTTTTGGTTGTCTTAGAAGAATGGCCAGAGTGCTCCTTGAGGCAAGGACAGCAAGACTTTGTCTCACATACTCTGAATGTATTATCCAGAGAGATCAACCCCTGGAGAAAGACATTGTGTTAATCTGGGTATTGAAGAAACAAATCCACAGAAACTCATGAATAAGGGAGAGTTTTATATAAAGGTCAAGTGCACATCAAGAAAACATCCCAACCCAGTGCTGCCCAAGCCCACAAGTC
>NW_022103906.1:121148-124069 GCF_000313985.2 Echinops telfairi
ATAGCCGGGCACCATCAGCTTTCTTCACCACATTTTCTTATGCACACATCTGTCTTCAGCGATCATGTCGGGAAGGTAAATATCATAAAATGACCATTTAGCTGAGCAAGGTGCTCTTGTATTAGGGGAGTGTGCATGAGGAGGCCCAATGTCCACCTGCCACCCCACTATATTTTCTACATAAGACTTCTTTTGTTCTAAAGAGAAAAGATGTCATTCTGAGGATTAAAGGTATATCTGACTCAAGTCAAGGTATTTTCCAATCATCTCATATGCATATGAAAGCTGGACAATTAATAAGGAAGACACGAGAATAATTGATGTGTTTGAATTATGATATTAGTGAAGACTATTGAAAGTACCAGAAGAACAAATAAATCTCTGTTGAAGAAGTACAGCTGCAATGCTCCTTAGAAACGAGGGTGGTGAAATTGTGTCTTACCCCCATTGAGCTTATTATCAGGAGGGACTAATCCCTGGGAAGGATATCATGCTTGGTAAAGTGGAGGTTCAATAACAAAGGGAAAGGCCCTCAATGAGATGTATTCATACAGTAGCTAAAACCATGAGCTCAAACACAGCAATGATATGAGGATGGCTCGGGACAGGCTCATGTTTCATGTTTCATAGATTCCCGGTGAGTAGAAATAGACCCCAGGGCACTTATAAACAACATCTATATTTATGAAGAGTAACTCGTTGGTTATCAATATTGAACATAGTAGTATTTAGGAAAGACCCATTATTACCAAAATTAATCCCACCTTGGGATTAGATGAGGCTGTCAGTGCCATGACAATAGCTCGATTTTCACTAGTGGCATGATTATGGATGGGTCTGACACAAACTATCATCTGTAGAAAAAAATCTTTCCTGTCTTTTTAGGTGCGCAATCATTATGCAGATTTTTCCAAATAGTAAATCTAGTTTCCACTCCTGAATTGATCATTATCAATAAGATTAATATGAAAGGCCCATCAGTTTAAGCATGGACAGTTTCTGGTTTGATTGGACTTAGTAGAAATGAAAGGAAATGTCTACTGCCCCAAAGCATTAGCAAACATATATTGTAACAAGCTGTTACCTGAATAAGGAGCCCTGAACTGAAATCTCACCCAGATGCCTTAGTTAGGACTGCACTGTGGACAGATGAGACAGTTAGTGCCTTGACAATAGCTCAATTTTCACTAGTGGCATGATCATGGATGGGTCTGACACAAAATATCATCTCTAGAAAAAATTTGTCCTGTCTTGTTAGGTGCACAAGCCAGTTCTGACTCATAGCAACCCTATGGACAGTAGAAGGAAACATTGCACACTCTTCAACCATCATCACAATAGTTATGTTAGAATGCTTAGTTGCATCCATTTTGTTGAGGGTCTTCTTATTTTCTGCTGACTCTCCACTTTCCCAAAGATGATGTCCTTTTCCAGAGACTGGTCTCTCTTGATAACAGTCCCAAAGTATGTGAGATGCAATCTAATCGCCTATTGATCTAGTTGTGATAATTTTGGTTATCTTTATAGCGAATTCACTCACTAGAATTTCTATCAATTTTATTTCAGCAGCATGCAACTTTATAGTAATTTTTAAAGGCTATTATTGTACAGGAACAAACCATACCAAATGATTTGAACAGAAAATACATACCGTAACATATTTAGAGTCTTAATGAGCACAGATTCTGAAAATATCTTGTACAGCATATAAAAATATTGCATGGGAAGTTTAAAAATTGAATAAAGAAAAATAACAGTAGAAAATATAGATTTGAAATTGCACCAAACAGGATCTAATTTTGCAAATATAAGACAAGTAGATAGTTAAACAAATGATTGATCCAGCTTCAAGGAAAATTAGTGAAAAAGAGACAAAGATAAGGAATATAAATAAGTTTAAGAAACTTGCTTGTGTAGATGATCTAGTGTATTTTCAATAGGACAGAGTAAAGAAAATTAGGCAATATTTAAACAGTAACCCCTCACCCCCCAGAAAATCCAAACCCTATGATTGATTATAAATCACAATAGATACCAGTCAGAATAAATATAAACCATATTGCATTAAGTTGAATTATATAAAGAAGCAAAAAACAGTGCTACTTATGTTTACATAAAGAAATTTCTTTTTCACACAGTTGTAGAAATGGATAGTTCCAGTCCATTTCAAGTTCTTGGGTCTGAAGTTAAGCTGCAGACTTTCACTAATGTGTATAGGTTCTGTGGCTGACAAATGAGAAATAAAGAAGATAAAGCAGGAGGAAGACTATGACTGTTGGATAAAGAAGCAGATGAGCCCAAGTTCAGCAGGGCAGATGCTAGGCTCTGATGGGTCCCAGAGTCAGCAGGTAATATGGAGGGTCAATAAGCAAGATGAAGGATCCAGGCCAGCAAGAAGGAAAGAAGCCTTCTGCTCCCAAAACTAGAAACTCACTTCTGTCAAGTTGATTCCAACTCATAGTGACCCTATAGAACAGGAAGGAAGATGCAAACTGCTGTGGGTTTCTGAGACTGTAGCACAAGAATATGAAGTCTCATCTTTCTCCCTAGGAGCAACTTGTGGTTTCAAACTGTTGACTTTATGCTGAGTAACCCAATGTGTAACCCACCATAGTCCTCCATAGAATAGAAGTAGGCCATATCACTGAGGTAGATTTCCTTCAATTGCATTCCACTTTAATATTTTTTTATAACCTCTTGGCTTCTCACAGAAGACACCAGCATGGAGTTAATTATTGCCAGGCTCCAACTGCCATAGCTCTAAGAAACCTGGACTGAGTCAAGTTAATTTAGAACTTAACTGTAACACATAGTTACATCAAAATCCACTTTGTGCTGAATTCATGGTGGGGATTGAGCATGATAGTGGGACAGGAGGAGAATCAAGGGAAATAGAGGAAAGAGCTGGGAGGCAAAGGGCA
>NW_022103906.1:125187-141512 GCF_000313985.2 Echinops telfairi
AGAAACGATGTACAAATGCGCTTTACACAATTGATGTGTGTATGGATTGGGATAACAGTTGTATGAGCCCCTAATAAAATGTTTTAAAAAAATCCACTTTGACTACATCATATACTATGGTAAAACTGTGCTGTAGATAGGATAAAGGCAAGATAATTAAAAACAGATAAAACATAGAATATATCTAGTATGAATGCTAATTAGGCTGGCTCTATATCTCTTAGAGCAATAATAGAAGTTAAAAGATGGTGGACAAATACCTTAGAAGCGTTTGTAGGAAATAATTGTTAATTTCTGTACCATCCCTTAAAATATTCTTTCAAAAAGGACAAATTGAAAACATTTTTAGGTGAAGGAAAATTGAGGTGGTTACTACAAACTGGCATCCCCTAATAAACTACTAACCTCTGCTCCGTTTAACTCCCCACAAACTTAAGCACCTAAAACAAACAGTAGCTTTCTGGTGTGGAATAAAGGGCAATTTCCTGAACAAAAATGAAAAATCTCTTAACGATAATGGAAAAATAATAAAATTGACTATTAAAGTTATGGATTTCTATTAACAAAGATATGAAAGATACAAACTCTGAGAAGCTTGGCAACACCTAAAGTGAGCAGAATTAATTCAATATATATAAAGAACTTCTCTAAATCTGCAGTTTAATGGGCTCAAGCATAAGAACAATTGGGAAGATGGTGCAGGACTGAAGAGTATTTTGATCTGGTGTGCACAGGGTCTCTATGAGTTGGAAACTACTCAATGGCATCCAACAAGTTATTCAGTGGAAATATGTGGCAGTCTGCTTCTGTAAAAATTACAGCCTTGAAAGCCTGTTGGGTTTAGGGATCCAATGGAACAAGGGGATATTGTGTGGTTTAAAATCAGGAAATGTGTATATCAAGGTTGTATCCTCTCACTGTGCAATTAATAAGTGAAGTTGGAGGACCATATCTGCCCTGAGCTGGTTTCCCTATTGACAGGAGGTAGGGGTCAGACATGTCTCCACATTCCACCATTCTTTACTTACTCCATTCATTCCTCCATGGCACTCTACTTCTGTGCTCTGTTTGATCACTCATTGCAGTGGCTATGCAGAACTCACAGACAACACTCAAAACTAAGGGAGTTAATTAGGGAAGTTAATAGGTTACCACAAAGCAGGATAAGTAAACAATAAGGGGACAGTCATTTGGTCTTTAGCAGTGTGCAACTGCCAAGCCTAGAATCCTGGTGGCACAGTGGGTTAAGCATTAGAACTGCTAGCCCCAAACTCACCAGCCACAGAAGAAAGAGGCTGTCTGCTCCTTTAAAGATTTACAGTCTCAGAAGATCTGTGGAGCCGTTCAATCCTGTCCTATAGGGTCTTCAGGAATTGTATTTGATTCCATGGAGGTGTTTTTTGTTTGTTTGTTTGTTTGATATTCTGAATGTTTCAGTCCACATATTCTATTCAAAGGTTAAGATATTGATTTCTTCCATTATGGTGAACAGTTTCTAAAGTGTCCCCTCTAGTCCCTACATTTTTATCTGTCCTACATTTTTTACACCATTCTGTAACCCCTGCCTTTTGCAATGCATTGTTTGATCTCCTAACTGCTGCTTCTACAAGCATTGATTTTGAATCAAAGTAAAATTAAATCCTTGACATCTTCAAACTTTTCTCCATTTATCATTTATATTAGGTTGTAATCCATACTGAAGGCTGAAATTCTTGATCTTCATCAGCAAGTGCTTCAAGTCCTACTCACTTATAGCAGGCAAGGTTGTGTCATCTGTATATTGCAGGTTGTTAATAGCTAGGTGAGGGGCTGGAGCAGAAAACTCACTCTGGTAATGTGTAGACTCCTGACGCAGAAAGCTTATGAGATAAAAAATGTGTGTTATTTAAAGCCACACTTTGCTGTAATTTGTTACATAGGGATAGATAATATACTTAGCTTCTACTATTCCACTTCAGGGATTCTTGGAGAACTATCTTTGTTGCCAAGGAAAGGTAGGAGAGATAGAGAGAACTATATTAGATTGCTGATATTTGTTCTTAAAAGTTTTAGTGACACCTTCAAAGATTTAAGGTAACATAGTTGTCTTTTTTGAAAAGAATGATACTAGCTTTGTGTTTTAGTAGTCCCAGATTTAAGATATATTAGAATTTTGACTAACTGAATATATAACTGCTACTTAATGACATGTATTTTATGCACATATGTATTAAAATATACCTGTATGCTTATATGCAATGTCTCAAGTCCTCAAAGACAAAAAAGTATCAAATTTATAAAAATATTTATAATAAAAGGCACTAATAATGAAAAAAATATGCAATATGGGCCTAATAAGCCAATAGGAAAATGAACAAAATATTTGAAAATGAATTTCTTAGAAGAGGACAGCTAAATGAGTAATAAGCCTAAGGAAAGGTGTTGATCCTAATTTGTAATAGAACCTTAGAAAAAATGCTCTTAGAAACAATGTTCATAATATACCTAAATGGAAATACTGTAAGCCAAATGTGTATCTGCAAAAAAGTATGGATTCTAGTAAAACATGAGACTATTCTGCTGTAAATTTTTGCATTGTTGTGTAACAAAATAAAAATGTGAGTTAAAACAAGTCACAGAGGAAAATGAGTATGCTTTCATTTGCATAATATTAAAATACATTGAATTCTCTATATTTTAAGTATTTAAGTGCATAATGTCACTCAGCCTTCTTACTTCTGCTTACACAGGGTGGAAGGAGCCCTGTAGTAAAATGGCTAAGAGGTGGGCTGTTAATTGTTCAAGTCCACCATTGTTTCTGAGGGAGAAAACCTGGTAATCTGCTCTTCTTGAGTCCAGGAAACTCAAGAGGAAGTTATACTCTGTGTTATATCATTGTTATGAATTGAAAAGGACTTGATGGCACAGAAGAGCAATAACAGTTTTGAAACGTTTCCCTGTTTGAGTATAACATCTGAGCTGCTTCTTTCCTCATATCTAGAAATCTTTAGATTTCTAGAGTGTTGATCATTCAGTTACGGAAATTTTAAGTTCTAATAAATATAATTTTTGAACTCAGCTGTGGAGAAACTTACTTAAAAAGTTAACCAACTGACTTTTTTCCTTTTATTTTGTTGTTGTTGTTAGGTGTCATCGAGTCAGTTACAATCTATAGCAGCCCTATATACAACAGAACAAAACACTGCACAGTCCTGCAATATTCTCACAATTGTTTTATATGACTCAGGCCATCATTGAAGCCACAGTTTCGATCCATCTTCTTGAGTATCTTTCCATTTTCCCTGCTTATTTACTTTATCAAGCATGATATTCTTCTCCAGGGACTAGTCTCTCCTGACAATATGTCAAAGCATGTAAGAAGAAGTCTTGCCACCCTCTAAGGAGCACTGTGGCCTCACTTCCAATACATAGCATTTTGTCCTTTTAGCAGTCCGTGGTACTTTTAATATTCTTCTCCAGCCGCACAATTCAAATGCATCTATTTTTCTGTCGTCCATATTCACTGTCCAATTTTCATATGCCTAGGAGGCAATGGGAAACACCATGTCTTGGCCCAGGCACACCATAGTCATTAATGTAACATCCTTGCTTTTCAGTACTCGTAAGAGGTCTTATGCAGCATATTTAGCTAATTCAATTAGTATTTTCATCTCCTGAGTGCTGTTTCCATGAGCATTGATTGCGGATCCAAGTAAGACAAAATCCTTGGCAACTTCAAATTTTACTCCATTTTCGTGTCCTATTGGTTGAGTTGTTAGGATTTTAGTCTTCTTTAAATTGAGTTGTCATCCATACTGAAGGCTTCAATCCTTGATCTTCATCAGCAAGTGTCTCGAGGCCTCTTCACTTTCAACAAGGTTGTGTCAGCTGCATATTGTAAGTTGTTAATAAGCCTTCTGCCAATCCTGATGCCACAAACCATAAAATGTTCAACTATAGAACAATATAATTGATATCCCATGCAAGTAAGTTTTTGCTGAAGATCATCTAACAACTATTGCAGCAGTACATTGACAAGGAATTGCCAGAAGGTCAAGCCAGATTCAGAAGAGGATATGAACACCATTGCTGATGTCAGATGAATCTTGGCTCAAAGCAGAGAATACAAGAACGATATTTACTTGTGTTTTATTGACTATGAAAAGGTATTTGACTTTGTGGTCCATAATAAACTATAGATAACCTTGAGAAGAATGGGAATTCTAGAACACTTCTTTTTGCTAATGAGTAATTAGTAAATGAATCAAGAGGTAGTTGTGTGAACAGAATAATGGAATATCGCATGTTTTAAAATCAGGAAAGGTGTGCGTCAGGGTTGTATCCTATTACCATACTTTTTCAATCTGTATTCTCAGAAAATAATCAGAAAAGTTGGTTTATGTATTGTTTTCTATTATTTTCCTTTATCTTCTTACTTTAAAAACATATGAAAGTCATTTATTGTATGCAATAGAAAATATTTTTCAATGAATGCAAATACTATAAATATTAAATGCATTTAAACTTCATAACTTTTAGAAACTTTTCTTGATCATTTAAATTTTCATTAAAATATAAAGGGCTTTTAAAAAGCGATGAAAAATATAATATAAAGATAATGGGCATTTTACCATGAATTTTTGAAGTCCACTTTATTTTATATCTCATTGTACTTATTTTGTCTTTAGTAAAGAATATTTTTTCTACTAATAGGCATATCTCCCACATCACCAATTACTACCTTTACTATCCCCAAAGTCCGATAAGTCAAGTAGACCCATCAGTTCTGTGCAATATCTCTGCCATCTGTTCTTCCTTTCTACTCCCTGGATAATTCCATTTCTTCTCTATTTTGCTTCCGTTTCACTGACTGTAATCCTTCCTACCAGATTTATCTTCTTAAAAATGGCTTTGTACGTTTCAGCCTGGGACCATAGATTTGCAGTGGTCTTTTTCTTTCCTCTCTACTCATCACTCCTTTATGTTCCCTAATCCTCCATGACTGCCATCTCATCAGATCTCCATACCTCCACTAAGCCATCTTCTATTTCTAAGCTCTTGTTGTACACTGCCTCTTCTCACTGTGTTGCCTTCAAATTAATGTGATAGTTTTATAATACATTTGTTAGTATACAAACACACACACGCCTTTTCCTTGACAGGTACTTTACAACATTGACTATATTTTCTTGAATGACAATATCATGTTTCCTGTTTCTATAACACCACGTGATAAAGCATACTGTTTAACCTACAATATGCACTCAATATTACATTTATCAGATTGCGGCCATCTCCTCTATCCAATTCCATAGACAGTTCCAATTGTCAATGACAGTGGGTTTGTTTTGTTTTGAGGGCTTATTAAGTTAACCTGCCATTCATAATCGGCACAAGAGTCAGAGGGAGTGTTTCACAGTGGGTAAGAGTTCAGGCTTCTCGCTCCTTTTTTATACAAGGATAATCAATTTGACTTCTTAAGCTTTGCATCTGTAAACTTCAGATAATGTCACATCAACACCAGGACTCCAATACACAGGCAGTCCTCTGTTTAGAAAAGTGCAATTTACATATATCCTCCATATTTAATGTTCCATAAATTTATTCTTGCTATGAAATAGTTAAACAAGCCCTACTCTTAACAAACTCTTTATCCTGCTGCTCATGCAGCTTTTGAAACCTGAGAAGCTTTTCAGCCTTTTCTTGCACTAAAACCAACCCAAACTCACTGTCAAGTCAATTATGACTCATAGTGACCCTATAGGACAGGTTGAAACTACCCCTATGGATTTCCAAAATCTAATTATTTACAGGAATATAACGTTTTGTCTTTTACCCCTCTTCCACTACCAAGCCAAACCAAACTTACTGCCTTCACATCAATGCCATGTCATCGTGACCCTATAGGATAGGGAAGAACTGCTGCTGCTGAGTTTCAGAGTTTCTACTCTTTACAAATTAGAAAGTTTGTCTATTTTCTACTTTCCCTATTACTACAGTAAGGATATATATATATATATATATATATATATATCCTTGTGTATGCACACATACATACACACATCTGTTCTGACTTACCTACATATTCTTAAAGACATAGTTCAAAATAAGTCTCTAGGTTACTATTCACACGACTTCCTGTAGCAGTAAAGAATGAGTTATAGTAAAATACATTACTAATTATGTATAGGCCTGTGTGTGACATCTTGTCAGTTCTGACCTACAGTGGCCCTCTAGAACAGAGGGGGACTACTCCATAGGGCATCCAAGACTATGGTTTCTGCAGAGGCAGGCTGTCATATCGTTCTCTCATGACTTAACTGATGAGTATAATCTGTGACTTTTGGACTAGCAGCAAGCACTGAAACACTATGTTATCAGACTTCTTCGATTATTTATAAAACCTCACTGGCATGGAGTTCATTCTGACTCACAGTCACCCTGTCAGAGAGGGGAGAACTGCCCCCTGTGAGTTTACAAGAGACCATAATTTTTACAGGAATAGAAAATCTCATCTTTCTCCTGAGGGGTGGCTGGTGGTTTTTTTGTTTGTTTGTTTTTTGGAGGTGGGGGGTTTAAATCATTTTAGTGTGGACTTTTACAACTTTTATCACGATACATACATTTATTCATTGTGTCAAGCACATTTGTGCATTTACTGCCATCATCTTTTTCAAAACATTTTCTTACCCTTGTATCATCTCCTCATTTTTCCCCTCCTACCCCCTCCCTCATGAACCCTTGATAATTTATAAATTATTATTATTTTTCCATGTCTTGCACTGTCCGATGTCTCCCTTTACCCCCTTATCTGTTGTCCATCCCTCTGGGAGGGGATTATAGGTAGATCATTCTGATCAGTTCCCCCTTTCTCCCCCCACCTTCCCTTTACCCTTCTGGTATAGCTACTCTCAATATTGGTCCTGAGACGTTTATCTGTCCTGTATTCCCTGGTTTCCAGCTCTTATCTGTACCCATGTACATGCTCTGGTCTAACCAGATTTGTAAGGTAGAATTAGGGTCATGATAGTGGTGGTGAGGAAGGATTAAAGAACCAGAGGAAAGGTATATGTTTCATCGGTGCTATTCTGCATCAGCTTGAGGTCCTCTTCTAAGTGTGTTCAGAACAGACTGTTGGCAGAATTCAGTGTACTGTGACGTGAGCCACTAGGCCCCTTCTCTGCCCACTGTTCCCAATGATTTACTCCTTCCACAACATGAAATTTGCTTCATTAAGGCAAAAAACACCCACTGATCCTTACTCCTTGAAAGTCTCTTATGATTGGCTATGCCTGCCATGTAATTCTAGCTTTTAATGAACTCAAAGGCAACTGGATTTTGGTCTGTGCTATTATGTGACTTCGAGATTTGTGATCCATGTGTTTACAGTGGATTTGTACTCCACAAGCAACTATGTGATATTTCAGAAGCAGATAACAAGGCTTGCCTTCCAATGCATGACTCCTTCTGACTGGGTTAAAACCACCAATATCAAGCACTTACCCATTTACTTCCGCAGGGACTCCTTCAACTGAATAGAAACCTTTATCAAATTTGAAAAATCATTTTTTACACATAGCATAGCACAATCATGGAAGTGATATCCCATCAGATCCAAAGGTCAAGTCCATATTTAAGAGGAAAGAAGTTGTAGGGCATGTATACTAGAATTTTGGAATTTTGAAACCATCTTAGATTCTATCTGCAACAGAACTGCCCTGATTATTTTGTAACGTTTGGTTGAAAATGAAGTAAGAAGCATTACATATAGTTTTTAAACCGAGAACAGAGAATAATAATAAAACCCACTGCTATTGGGTGAATCCCATTCACAGCAACAATATACTACATATAACTGATCCTTGAGGTTTCTGAATCTGTAAATTATTTTCAACAGTTTATTGGCATATAATGCACATGTCATATAATTCAACAGTTCAATCACATCAAGAAGAGTTATGCAATCATCACCATAACCAGTTTTAGAAATGTTTTTCATTCTTGTACTCATAGTTACTAGTTCCCCATTTCACTTCATTCTCCCCTGCCATACCCACAAGGAACCATTAACCCAGTTATTATTTCTATAGACTTATTTATCCTGAACTTCATATACAGAAAAACATTACAAAGCACTCAAACTAGCTAACCACCATAACAAAGTAAAACAGATAATTGAAAAGAAGCAGAAAGTATTAAAAACTAGAAACAAATTAAAAGGACGAGGAAGATCAAATGATAGGGTGGTAAATATTAACCTGACTGCATCTACAAAAATCCACTTTCCAGTGGATTCTTCAAAATAGCAAAACTATTCAAATCCCTGGCCCATGGTCAGAGGGAATTCACTAGGGGTTTAATCTATGTGTATTTCCACATCACTTTATTTTTTAAAAAACTGAAACAGCTTTAAAATGGGTCTAAAGGGAGATCAAATGATTAGATATTACATTTTGACCTAACTATGTCCTTCATAATAGACTTTGTAATGCTCTGGCTGATAACAGGGGTTCAATCTGTAAATCTTTGCAGGAGCAGACAGTCTCTTCTTTCTCCCATGGAGTCCCTGATGTGCCTGAACTATGCAGTTGCCCAACACTAACCCAACATTAAACCTACTGTACTAGTAGAGCTCCTGTGGAAATAAATAAGCAGTGTTATTATAGCAAAGTTAAAGAAGAAACAATTAATAAATCTCTTTCCTGTTTCTCATTCATGTACCGGACACTTTCACACAGATGATGTTATATATATATATATATCCACCTCTTTACAGATGAAGCTCTGATGCTAAAAAGTGCAGTCCCTTGCACAAAGTCACATTTCTAGAAAGTAGATGAAGCAGAATTTTAACCAAGGGGCTGCTTGACTCAAGGTTCTTTTCAGGATGTGCTCTGACTTCCCTACGTGTACAAAAGGTTGGAGTAGGCAAAAAAAAACCATATGGAACATTCGAGAGAAGTTTTCATGTGTCTTATTCATCCATTATTCTTGTTTGGGACTTAAGTTCAGGGAAGCACACATTAAAGATTACATTTATCTGAAGGAGAAAAAAGGCTAGTGTAAGAAATCACAAGTTTCTTAAATCTGAGGAAAGGAGGAGTACAGATGTTTAAATCAGTTCCTTGGTGAGCTTAGGTGCCCGAGCTCCTCAGGGTCTAAGTCAGAGCAGCTGAAGAGTGTGATTAGCAAGATGAACAAAGAGGTGTAGATGAGAGCAGCAATTAACCAAAAGTTGATAGAAACTGGAGAAAGAGAATAGCTAAATTAATTGAATGTGGCTGGAAGGAGCAATTGAAAGCACACTCAAAAGAGGTAATTAAAGAACACATTATTGTCGATGACTGGGTGGTTGCAATCACTCCAAAAGGCGAGCCCTGCCTAGTACCTGGCAGTGAAGAGAAGGAGTTCCTGCAGAGAACATGGACATACTTTGCTCAGCATTCCAGTGTCTGGGGACATGGGAGAGGAGGTGATGAGGAGGGGGAGCCAGAAGCCAATGAATTCAGGGATAAGAGAACAACAAGAAACCTAAAATTGATGATAAGGAGGGTATATAATGCCTGGTGGAGTTTAATCAAGTGCAATGTATCTGAGAAGAATTACTAAGAGGCAAATGGAAGGTGAGAATGATAGTGGGACAGGAGGAATGTGACATTCAGTAGAGGAAAGAATTAGGGGCAAAAGCTATTTATAGTGGTATAGCTATAGGCACGTATATATGTAAATATATTAATTTATAAATGAAAGGGATAGATGCCAATGTACATATACTTGTATGTGAAGTATTTTGATAGCAGATGGACTTTGGGCCTCTACTCAAGGCTTCCCTAAACACAACAATGCTTTGTTCTAATAGCATGACACTCTTTGACACTCACCTTCCCGACACAATCGCTGAATATAAAATGGTTGCATAGGCAAATGTGGTGAAGAAAGCTGATGGTGTCTGTCTATCAAAAGATACAGTTTCTGGGGTCTTAAAGGCTTGACGTTTAACAAGAAACCATCTAGCAGGGACGCAACAAAGCCTACATGGAAGAAGCACACCAGCTTATGTGATCAGGAGGTGTTGATGGGATCAGGTATCAGGTATCAAAAGATCCAAAACAAACAATAATATCTATGTGAATTAGGAGGGTAGGAGTGGGAACCCAAAGCCCATCCTTTGGACAACTGGCCATCCCTTCACAGAAGGGTTACAAGGAAGGGATCATTCAACCAGGGTGAAGTATAGCACCAATGAAACACACATCATTCTTCTAGTTTCTGAATACTTCCCCCCACCCTCCCACTACCAGGACCCTGTTCTACATTACAAATCTGGCTAGACTGGCGTACACATATTGGTACAGATAAGAACTCTCAGCACATGGAATTCAGGACAGGTAACCCCTCAAAAACAATAGTGGGAGTAGTGATATCATGAGGGTAGGGGGATGGTGGGGGCAGGTGTGGGGGGAAAGGGGGAGAAAAGTGAACCCATCATAAAGTTGGCTATATAGGCCCCTCCACCCTTAAGGGCAACAAATAATGTGGGTGAAGGGCGACAACGGACGCTGTAAGACACAAAATAACAATAATAATATATAATTGATCAAGGGTGGGTGGAAGGGTGGACTAGGGAGGGCTCAAGTAGAAAGGAAATGTTTTGGAAATGTTGATGGCAACATATGTACCAATGTGTTTAATACATTTGAATGATGGCTTGTTATAAGGTTCACAAGAGCCCCAATAAATGATGAATTTTAAAAAGATGTAAGCATACTTCCAATTATAATAAACATTTGTTAACTCAATTTAGCATCAACAATAACTTAGAAATCTTGATTTTATAGCTAATATATGTACATACATATATCTTAATTTGTTCCTTACAATATTAAAACAGATTCATAAGCATTCACATGTAATAAAATCAAAGTGATCACTTAATGAAAATATATCCATATACATTTCATCTAATTATCATCCAGAAGTAATATTTATATTTTTTCCAACATTATTGTTTTAAAAGACCTGCTACATCAATTAAGATAACTAGTGCACTCTTGTGAAGGACTGTCCTATTAAAAACATATAAAGCCATTGGTTAATGGAGGAAGGAAGAACCTGGAAAATGTCTCTAATGTCAGAAAAGATTTCCAAAATGGGGATTTATTTACTCTGTGGAGGAAACACGTGTTGCAGCCTAACGGTTGCCATTTTGTAAAGGTGGATGCACTTGTTGCGTCCTGATGGTAGTCATCTTGGGTAAAGGATCACGTTTTGCAGAAATTAAGAAGTTATCAGTGCAGAGTTGTTCTATTTCTTCATCACCAGCGTTTGTGGTTGATGCATAAATTTGAATAATGGCTGTATTGATGGAATTTCCTTGAAGATAGATATTCATGTCACAAACAGCATTGTACTTCAACATTGATTTTGCAATGTTCCTTTAGAAAATGAGTGCCATGACATTCCTCTTGATTGTGTCATTACTGGCAGAGTAAACTGCATGATTTTCTGATTTGACATGGCCAATACCAGTCCATTTCAGTTCACTAATGCATACACTGTATCTATATTTATGTTTCTCATTTAATTTTGACAACTTCTAATTTTCCTAGATTCATACTTCATACAATGCAATTTCTGATTATTAGAGTTTTGCAGCTGTTTCTACTCACTTGAATTATGCTCCATCAACAAATTAGGATCACAACATTCCACTGCCACAGACTTTAGTCCATTCATGTCATCATAGTTGACTCTACTTTGAGAAAGCAGCTTCTCCTCAGTCACATTTTTAATGTCTTCAGACTTGAGGTGGCCATCCTCCAGCACTGTCTTCTTCAATACTCTGCTTCCATTCTTTAGGCCTTCAATATCTGACAAATTTTCCTTGATATGTGTAATGTTTTCAGCGGTACTTCCTCTAAAGTGGCAGCCAAGTCCTTTTTCATTGTCTGTTCTTTGTTTGGAAGTTCTGCTGAAACTTATTCCCTTTGAACTTGCTGGCATTGGAAATACCCATGATGTAGCTTCCAACATCACACCAATACATAAGTCACCATAGTACCACAAACTGACAGACAAGTGGTGACTAGAAACTCCTAATAGGAAGAAAACCTTACCAGCCAGCATTTCTTCTTAACACATACATAAAGTAGTGTTTTTAAGGTTCTCTTGAGCATGAGATTCTTCCACTGGGGGTAAGAAGAGGTTCAGGGAAATGTAATCCCAAGATGTTATAATTGACTCAGGCATGATTTGTCCAAATCTCCATCTTCATTTCTTTACCCTAAGTCATTATTAAGAAAAATTTGCTTCATTTCTTGCTGATCAGATGTGTCTCTGATCTTGTGTTGAGTTTTTTGACTCGTCATAAAATCTTTATGTCATATCAAAAAACTTTATTTAGAATTAAAAAGCATCACAAAGAACTGTCCAATTAACACCTCAGAACTAGGCTCTGTATTATAGGCAGAAAAGACTGTAACTTGTTTTGTGACTAGGCAACTTGTGTACCCATTCTGAGGTATTCGTTTTCTCATTCAGAAAATTAGAAGATTGACCAAATGATTTTAAGATTTTTTTCTTCACTGCTTATTGTGAATTAAATGAAGGTTTATGGAGTGAATCGGTTTTGCATTCAACAATTCACGGATATTTTATGTCCTGTCATTGATTATGATCCCCACAATTTAACCTCACTGTTCCACTTCCTTCTTGCATTTCCTCTTGTTACCTTTCCTCCCTCTTTCTTAACCTTTCAACATTTTGTCCCTAGGTAAGTGCTGTCCTTTTAATTAGAAATGGTTGATTATTCTAATAATTACCTAATCATCTAGCACTATTTTTTCTCTTTATAGATATGACTATTGTTTAGCTGTAAATGGATCCATTGGGATGAATTCATATCCAAACTTATGGATGAGTAAGGATCATAGTCTAGGTGATTCCAACAATCTCCATCTGACCAGTTAACCTGTTCATTTTTATGATTTTGAGTTTTGTTCCACATTTTGGTGCACTTTCTCTTGGACCTTCTAATGAAATCCCTTTGAGAGCAGTTGGTAGTCAAAATTGGGCACTAGTATTACTAATTGGAAGTAGCACTAGTTAGTAGTAGTAGTTGGAGACTGGACTAATTGTTTCTATGTGTCTTTGAGTTTCTTCCTTCATTTTTTTCTCTGAGCAGGGAGAGATCAATTGTTGCATCTTAGATGGCCACCCAAGTGTTTTGAGAATAGAGTGGCTACTTGCTAAATAAGATATAAAATGTTACCTTCATGCACTATCTGTTATGCCAATGACCTTAATATCCCCTGAGACCATGGTTCTGAGGTCCTAGGGCCTGTGAATTATCCCCTCAAACTGGTCAGTTATGTATAAGAAGCTTTTATAACCTTGCCCTCTGTATGTTTTAGCAAATTATGGGTATTTTGTAGCATAGTTAATTTCACATGTTCAAATATCCTTCAAAAAGCCTAGATATTACATTCATGGGCAAAATTCCAGATCTCTCTTCTACCCATTCAACTTGTATGTCTATCCAAGAATATTCTCATAGATCACTGTTACTGCAGGATTATGCATATAAGAGTGCTGTTCTATGATTCATCTTCCTTATTTTTATGGAAGTTAATTTTGTTTGTTTAGTTCTTTGTTTCTTATGCCATTTACTTGTTTCACATGGGTTTAAATGGTTATTAATTTGCTTTTAAAATTACAAAACTTCCTTTAACATATGGGGGAGAAAGCTCACAACTCCAACAATCAGGTAGACTATAGAGAGTATAAGCCTAAAAGAGATTACAGTGGCCCCTCTCTGTGAATTATATGTTGCTGATGTTGTCTGCTAGAACAGAAGTGTATCAGAGAAGACCTGGAGAGTCTTGTTAACCACTGTGCCTGCATGCCTCACATGTAGTACTTACACAAATACTTTTTTTTAGTTGAATTGCTTTCTTAAATTATTTAGCCCAATCTTATAATTTTCTGTACAGTCTAAATACAGGATCTTTCATTATGGATAGTTCTGAAAGGAGCAGGAAAGAAGTGATAGCAGCCAGCTAAGATGGTAGATCTAGGACAGAGGTTAGCATATTGGGAGAGATATAAATGAACTGGTTCAGCATAAGAGTCTGGCTTTACCCACCATGTTCACACCATTCCTTGGATATTAAATGAAGCTACTGGAGAGAGGCTGGAGGCCTGGAATAGTTAAATGCCACTAAAGTCACAATGTAAAAGTATAAACCTGGTACTGAGTTTGGAATCTCCAGACTCATCTTTTCATTTTACTTGCCATTCTAAATGCAGTGAAGTGTATGGAATTTTATCACAGTCTTCTGAAAAGCAATCATCTGAACAATCCTTCACTCAAAAAGAAAAACAGACCCATAAGTTCAATTTGTCAAACCTTTTAAAAAACAGATGCATGTTAGCAGCTTGAACGTACTGTCATATGGTATTAATTTAGGTTATTACAGCTATATAATTGACCCTTACTTTATCAACAATGTGCCTGACAATACCTCAAACCCCCATCCCGAGTTGCTAAAATATTTTAAAATCCATTCCAGAAAATCACTTCCCTAGATTTCTGAGTACCAACTGCTATTAATTTTATTTTGTTCACTGAAGTAATAGGATATTTTGAATACTTAATAAGTTTCCCATTATTTAGAATCATAAAAACCAGATAATGGAGCTTGCAGCAAAAGAAATTCAATATTAAGCAGTGTTAGCAAATTATCCTTCTGTACCATGCTACATATACTTCCTTGGAAAACATACGTAGGTTTAGAGTTCATCTTCCTGCAATTCTGTTATCAGTCATTAGTGGTTTGTTTAGGTTGTTGTCACTAAGAGCCATGTGAGAGGTATTGTTGTGGTGTGGATAAAACGCCAGGCTTTAGAATAAGACATTCTTATGTTGGAGTCCTGGATTCATACCTTACTAGTTGTTTGCCCTTAGGAAAACCTCATAAACATTCTCACTTTTTTTCTCATCAATAACTATGAAGATGTTAATAATGATCCTCAAATTCCATGGTTGTGTTGAAGATTTTAAAAAATGCATCTAAATATAACATGGTGTTTGGCACAAATTAAATAGTCAGAAATATTAAGTATCATAACTGCCATTATTACTAAATGTCAATATTTATTGTCATTAATAAAATGGACATGATATGTCTAAAGAAGAATGATGTTAACTAAATAAAACTTATCAATTTTCAAATACAATCTGTGATTTCTTCCACTTCTTTGTTATATATTCAAGGCATTGATAGTTATCACTTTTATAATGATGATAAAAAGGACATTGTTGCAAAGGTGAGGAAGGCTTCAATGAAGGAGGTTCAGAGGATGGGTCACCCCCTATGAGAACAGAATTGGGAATTCCCAGAACGAAGTCCTGGGAATCGAGCAAATAGTACCAAGCAAGCAGCCATGTCCCTTATATCCATTTTCATGATGGGCATTTGTCAAGTCAGATTTAGCTATAAAGTCCAGACTATCAAGATTAACTCAAGACTCTTCCATATTTGCTTCTTTTACTTATTTTGAATTTGAAATTATGGCATTAAATTCCACCCAGATGCTTAAACAAGCAAACAAATGTAGAATCATATTTAACTACTTAATTCATTAAAAACATTTTTTTAAGTCTACTCATGTGGATTCTAACCCACAGAGATTTTGCATCCCAATGTCTGAATAGAACTCTGTTTCATAGCCTTCCTGTGGCTCAGCTTTTGGACACGGATTGCCAGTCTTTCATCTGTGGCAACTCTGGGTGGATTTGAACTTTCAACCATTCAGTTAACAGCCAACCATGTTGATTTCTTGCATTGATTAGGGACTCCTCCACTATACTCTTTCACAGTCAATTTAAGCGTGTATTAAATCCTCCACTTCTAACCTACCCTTCTCCACTATCATCCTCTAACTAGACTGGAGTACAACTTTACTCCTCTCAAATCTGTTCCTCACTTTGACTGCAAAGAAACAGTGTCATTTTCTTGCTTATTGCTTGAATATATTTTTAAGAGCTAATTTAAGATGACCTCTGCTTCCTTCCTGATCATATAACATATATATATATATATTCTCTTTCTTTGTTCTTCAGCCATCCACTTACCAGACTTCTAATCGGTTGTATGAAAGTATTGTATTCTTTTTTTTTTAATGTCTCGCTCTTTTAAAAAAAATCATTTTATTGGGGGCTCAAACAACTCTTATCATAACCCATACATGCATCAATTGTGTAAAACACATTTGTACATTCGTTGCCCTCATCATTCTCAAAACATTTGCTCTCCACATAAGTCCCTGGCATCAACTCCTCATTT
>NW_022103906.1:141616-143558 GCF_000313985.2 Echinops telfairi
CTTCACCCACTTTTCTGTTGTCTGTCCCCGAAGGAGGAGGTTATTATGTAGATCCTTGTAATCGGTTCCCCCTTTCCACCCCATCCTCCCTCCACCCTCCCGTATCCCGCCACTCTCAGCACTGGTCCTGAAGGGATCATCTGTCCTGGATTCCCTGTGTTTCCAGTTCCTATCTGTACCAGTGTACATCCTCCGGTCTAGCCAGATTTTTAAGGTAGAATTGGGATCATGATAGTGGTGAGGTGGTGGTGGAGGAAGCATTCAGGAACTAAAGGAAAGTTATATGTTTCATTGTTGCTACACTGCAATGCCTTTGAACATGCGACTTCTTATATAAAATACTATCCTATTTCTGTTATTGTTATGGATGTCAGTGAAGTCAATTCTGACTCACCATGACCTGACTCATGGTGACAGAGTAAAACTACTTTGTCAGTTTTTTCTTCACTGTAGTCTTTATGGAGGCAGATTGCCTAATCTTCATTTCGAACATCCAACCTTTTAGAGAGCAGTTGGGACAAGCACTTAACCATCAAGCTACCTGGGTGGTCTTTACCTACACATTTATCCCTATATTTTAGGTAAATTCCACATTTTCAGAGTAACTTTCCCTGTCCTGTGCTTTCACCATACTTGTCCTTCTTCATGTCTGCCCTACTGGGTGAGCAATGGGTACACTGGGTCCTCCTCTTAACTGCTATAAGCTCAGTAGTCAGAACAAGACCCTCAGTCAACTTTTTTTTTTCTAGAGTAGCTAACTATATGTGTTGGGAAGCATAAATATATACCAGTTGTGGAAATAGAGAGGCATTTAGAAGGGGTTAGATAGTGTATGAAACCTTGGTAGTACAGAGGATTCAGTTTTAGGCAGCTAACGAAAAGGTCAGCAGTTTGTATCTAACATTGTTGGAGAAAGATCAGACAATCTAGTTCCATAAAAAATTATATTGTTGCCTCTATAAGGCAATTTACTTTGTTATAAAGTGTTGCTCTAAGTCAGAATCAACACTGGGTGTTTGTTTGTTTGGGGAAACAAACTATTGCAACAAACTTACCTGTCAGATTTTACCTCTTTATTTTTTAAAAATTTTAAAGTTTATCAAGATAAGAATTGAAGTGCATTGTCAATGTTAATTTGCTTGCCAGTATCCAATATTGCTATTACTAATCTTTTAATTGCCAATGATAGATATAATTGCAGCTTCAGTATCTACATTACATTTGCCTGTAACATTGCTGTTTGTTGCTGCTGAGTTTCCCTGAGGTGTAACAACCTTACGCTCAACAGAAGGAAACATGGCACTTTCCATGCTCATAACCATTGGTATGTTTGCAACCATCACTGCAGTTATTGCATCAGTCTGTCTCATGGAAGGTTTACCTCATCTTTACTCACCCTCTACTTTAACAAACAGAATGTCCTTTGTCAGCATTTGGATTTTCCTGATGGTATATCCAAAGTAAGCAAAACAGAGTCTCTTTATCCTCTCTTCTAAGGAACATTCTAGCTATACTTTTTCCAAAACAGATCTGTACATTCTACTGGCAATAAAATGTTTATTCAATATTATTCACTAATACCATAATTAGAAGACACTAATCCTTCAAATTGCCCTTTTCACTGCTCATGTTTCACATGCAGGTGATCCATTGTGTAGTAGACCATGACTTGGATCCAGGGAACTTAGTCTTCAAAATGGTTTTGCTTTTTACTACCTTAGTCAGCAAATCTTTGCTTTTTCTTTTTTTAAATCAATTTATTGGGGCTCATCACAATACATAGATCAATTGTGTAAAGCACACCTATACATTTGTTGCCCTCATCATTCCCAAAATTCACTTTCCTCTTGGGTTCCCAGCATCAGCTCAATTTCCTTTTCTCCCCTCCCCCTCCCCCTCCCCCATGAACCCTTAATAATTTATAAATTATTATTATATTTTA
>NW_022103906.1:143892-201247 GCF_000313985.2 Echinops telfairi
CTCTGCAAGGTATGTCCAGTTGTCTAGAGATGGGCATTGGGTCCCCATCACGCGCCACCCTCATTGACGAGGATATGATTCCCACCCCCCCACCTCCACCTTTGGTGTTTGAAGCCTGGTTTCTTTGGCCCTTCATGATCACACATGTTGGTGTGCTGCTTCCATCTGGGCTTTGTTGCTTCTGGGCTAGATGGCCACTTGTTTACTTTCAAGCCTTTAAGTCCCAAGACGCTGTAGGTCTCGATAGCCGGGCACCATCAGCCTTCTTCACCACACTTACTATACACACATTCATCTTCAGCGTTTATGTGGGGAAGGTGGTCACACAATGATGGTTTTTGTTCTTTGGTGTCTGCTGCCTGATCCCTTCAACACCTCGTGTTCGCACAGGCTCATGTGCTTCTTCTCTGTGGGCTTTGTTGTTTCCGAGCTAGATGGCCGCTTGTTTGCCTAGGCAAATCTTTGCTTTTTATGAAAGAGGTAATTTAAATAGTTTTTCCAAATGTATGCAATAAAAACAAACATCCAAACTCATTGCCATTGAGTTGATTCTAATGAATAGTGACCCTCTAGGACACTGTGGAACTGTTTCATTGGGTTTCTGAGGTTGTAAATCTTACAGGAGCAGGAAGCTTTTTCTTTCTCCAGCAGAGTGATGGTGGAGTCCAACTGTTGCTCCCGCTATCCGTTTTCTATAATAAGCTCCTTGTATATAATAAGCACTCAACAAATGTGATCTAGCCCTGGATGACTAAAATGAATAGCAACAAAATTCACTATTTTTTAATTGCTATTTGTTTTTGCTCTGAAACATTTTCTCTCTAAAAAGTGTCCTAAAATCTACTTATGAGAAATCTTGTAATCTTTTTTTAAAAAGTTTTTGAAATAATACAAATCATTAAGATGTACTTACTGGACTTGCTTCAGTTCTGGCAACTTTATGGAGGTTATGTTTTAAAGTCAGTAATAACTTCCTAATTGCGACCCAATCTCATATCTCATTATACCTGATTTTCCTCACTGTTTATTTATATTCTTAACACCCCTCTCTCCTGTAACACTCGCTCCCATTTACCCTGTCATTGTTATCTTTCCCCTCTTTAAAGACTTTTAGATACATTTTTATTCCATCTACTGTCAGACAGATTTCTTCTATCAAACCAAACATTCTCCAAATTTCAGTCTTTTAAGATAAAATGGGCTATGTTTGCTGATGACACATCTGCATTTCCGATCATCAGGGGCTTTTCTCCTCTACTGTCACTGCCCTCACTTCCTATCTCAGCGTGCAGAGCAGTTCCTATCTGAAACTTTGCCTCTGCCAGTGCAGATACAACAGAGCTCTGCTTCCCAGAAAAGACATGCCATTTCCACTCAGAACTCATTGGCCCAAAGTAACCAAACAGCTCTCCCCAACCACAGGGAGCCAGAGAATACATCTCATCCTTCCACGTACCTGGAAGAGGGAGGATTGGAAATGTTTATGAAACCGTACCAATTACAAGATTTCTCACAGTAAGTAGATTTGGGGATACTTTTGGGGACACCATAGTTTAGCATCACCTGCAATGATACTGTGGTAAAATTCTCTCCTTGTATATGGGATACTTGGGTTCAGTTCCTACCTATACACATCATGCACAGCTACCATCTGTCTGTCAGTAGAGACTTGTTTGTTACTATGAGACTTAACAAGCTTTGGTGAGGCTTCCAGACTAAGATAGAACTGGGGAAAAGTCTAGCAAGCTAGTTATAAAACAGGGACAATCCCATGGTTCACCATGGTCCAATCTGTAACTGACTGTGAGGATGGTGTAGGAAAAGGTAGTGATTCCTTTTCTTTCAGGTACCTGGGAGCCAGGGCTACTTGACATTTAATGAGAAATTTCTTTAGTATTATTCATTATAAAAAATGATACAGGGTGCCTGACTTCCTTGACTTCACAAGCAGAAAGAAGAATTAAATTTATCATCATAAGGCTGATTCATATGAGGACATAGTGCATGTTTTCACCATCCAATCTTTTTTACTAACTGTCCCACCACCTGTCTGTCCCATGATACAATATTTTCTGCTTGGTTTGACAATTCTGTATGATAGGAACATAGATCTCTCTATTCTCAATTATGTAATTTATTAGAGAGGATTAAGTGGTTATAATTAAGTCATTTATTTCATCACACTTGCTTAGCCCATATCACTCAATGTTCTGCATGGGACCATGTGGTATAGTAGAAAGAAAAGTTTTGATCTTTTATTTCTGGGATTTGGTAAAATACTGAAAGTCTCTGAATCTTAATTTTATCTGGAAAATGAATGACCAATGCCTCCCTATAATGTTGTAAAAATTAAATAGCATACGTATAAAGCATACAGTTATTTTACTACTAGAACATTGACCTTATTTAACAATGAGTAGCACATGTTACTGTGATTTTAACCTTCTCTTTAATCACTTTTATATTATTTAGTTTACCAGATAATAATTTAAATGGAATTAGGACCAGGCATATAAATCCAATAAAAAAAACAGATTGCTAATTATTTTAAGCTGCATATATTTTTGTCATTATTTCTTTGTCTTCAGCAAGATACCTAAAAATGTGCCTAGTAAATACTAGAAAATTAAAGTAATTCTCCCTACTTGTTCTCTGTATGGTTCTCCAGAAGCAAGCCATTTCTGGAGTTACATAGAACAGAAAATAAGAGCTTTCATCTGACCTATACATTCAGAAAGTTATTCAAGTAAATATTGTGGCATGAAAGTTAGAAAGCAATAATTTTCTTTCTACAAAGACAGATGTGCTTGGCACAAAGCCAATATTTGGGGAATATAAAATGACAACAATATTGATTGCCATAACAATTGTGTGGTTTTTGAAAGCTCAAGATTGAACTCAAGGTATGTGTTACTTCAATTGTCTGCAGGTGTGCTGTACTTAATTCATTAAAGATGCAGTTCAGAGTCATTTCTAAAATATTACCTCATTGATGTGGGTAAAATGTTGCCAGGAAGTGTGAACTGTACAGACCTAAACTTATTTGATCAGGAAAATGCAAAACATTACCTTAGTGGTATCTTAGGGTGTCCCCGGAGATTTGGGTGGACTGGGAGTTTTTATAAGAACATCTATTAGCTCATCTTTGATTGCCCATTCTGCTAAAATTCCTTTGCTTATACATCCACTCAGATTTCCTCTTTTTCTTTTTGCCAAATGCATCTTAGAAAAGAAGCCACGGTTGTAGTTAGCACATTTACATGGATAGATGGATAGGTATTTTATTCTATTTGACTGTGTTACTGATATAGACACAAAATGCTAAACATTTACATTTGGCATCATGTTTGTTCTTTATGTTGTTGTTGTTCTTTATAACAGAAAAATACCAGTTAACTTGAAGAATTTGATGAACTCAAACTTCAATCTTATGAGACAAACGAGAGCATAGAGTGATTACTCAGGAGGCAGTAACTTCTTTGTTAAAAGAAACGGTCACTTTTAAAAATAGAATACCTTCTTTGTGAAAAATTTTGGACAAAATTTATTCCACACAATTACAGGTCATAGCTTAAATTTGTTCTATGAATAGATATGTCTTAATTTTTTAAGATTCTAATAAAATACTATTGGGATTTGAAGAATAATATATTGTTTTTGTTTCTCTAGACAATGCAGCCTAAAAAATTGGGATGTACTCAAGGTTGTATTTTGACTTTCATTGACTTATTTTAATTATGTTCAGCTTTAACATAAACTTGCATCTGATCAATTGATTATCTGTTCCATTCTTGCCAAGGGGTTTGGGTTTTGTTTTGTTTTTTAATTGGTGGCATGGTAAATCAATTGGTAGTTAGATTAAAAACGGCCAATTTCTGCTCACAAATTCTAGGATATAAGAAGCCTTTGTGGTGTTGTGTTATGTGTATTATGCATTGGGCTGCTAACTGCAAAGTCAGCAATAAGACTCCACAGGTTGCTCTGCAGGAGAACGATCAGGATGTCTACTATATATATTTACAGCCTTGGAAGCTCAAAGGACCAGTTCAACTCTGGCCCATAGTGTCCTTATGAGTTGGAATAGACTAGGTGGAAATGGAATGCCTAGGATATCTAGGATATTGAACTTGGTACATTCCATTTAATATTTGACAACTTCCATTTTTTCCTAGATTTACACTTTGTCCACTCCGCATTCTGATTAATTAATGATTGCCACTGTTCCTTCTAATTTTGACTTCTGCACTATCAGCAAATAAAAGTCCTGAAAGCTTTGCTCCATCCATGTCATTAAGATTGACTCTATTTTGGAAAGAAAGCTCTTCTCAGTCATATTTTAAATTCCTCCCAACTGGAAGAGCTCATCTTTCAGCATTATATCAGACAATCTTCCACTGCTATTCATGAGGTGTATGGTGGTGTATTTTCAGAAATGGATGACCTCTTCATTCTTCCTCATCTATTGTTAATCTGAAAGGTCCACTGAAGCCTATTTATCCTTAGTAAGCCCACTGTTATTTGAAATACTGGTGGCATAGCTTCCAGCATCACAAGAACAAATCATCTGCCACACAGTATGACACGTTTACATGACTGGGGAGACACACTAGTAGACTCTGTAAAAATGTGACACTATAATACAATGTGAGAATGTATGCTTTTGATTAAAATATTTTAAAATTCTTGTAAATTGAATAAAATATATGTTATATTCACAAAAACATATTTGTGAATAAAAACCTTAACCTGTAAAAGGTCTCCAGTTGTAATTATCTTTAAATATACAAAGAAAGAGAAGGCTCCCAGATGGCCCCCAGGTAAGCAGCCCATATGGGGAGCTCCAGGGAGTCTGGTGTCTGGGAGGTCAAGTGGAAATGTACTGGTGAGTGAAAAAAAAAACATAAGGGCCCTCCCTATCTTGGAGGTGGCCCTGCCCCACATCTGCTTTGTTCCAAGCCCCGGAGTTCTGGGTTCATATACCTCTGTGCACCTCAGTTCCCACCAGCCAGTGTCCCCCAGCCCCAACCCCTGGCCTCGTTGCCACCCTAGGAACTGGACAACTATCATGTAGAGCTCCCCAAGGCCAGACTCGACCAACACATAGCAATTGTCTACTTGCAGCTCCCACCTGGGGGAGATTTGCCCATCTTCCATGGTTCCCCTCCCTCCATGATGCAGGCACCCAGGTCCCCAAGGCTTAACTCACATAAAGTATGTTCACCTGCGGCTGGAGGCACCCAGCACCAGTGCCTAGGTCACCTCCACCCACGAGCAGTCACATCTGCCATGTCAACTGGCACAGCCCCCACCACTTCCAATACACTTCAGCTCATCACAGCTCCAGCCTATCCCTGTCCACATGCAGTGGCTCCTGTACTTCCTGACCACCATTTCCCCATTACTGAGGATTCTGGCTCAGTGCATTGTGCTACGTCCTACCTCAGCTTGAACCACCCAGACTCAGAGTCATGGACTAGGCCTTGTGGGCATGCCCTGTGCCACCTCGGCCTGAGTCACAGGGAGTCAGGGTCATGAACTGAGTCTTTGTGGGCCCACGGTGCTCCACCTTGTCTGCAGCCATGGGAAGTTGTGGAACATGAACTTGCAGGCCCACCTGATGAACAGCCATCCCCTGGGCCCTCAGATAGGTGCTGCCTGGGTCTATCCCAGCTAAGGGATAATTGCTGCCTGGCCTTCCCAGCCCATGCAGCAATTGGAACAGTGGACACTACATCCCTGGTCCAGAGGGCATCCTTCATCCAAATCTATCCTAGCTCTGGAACCCAGGGGACCAGGGACCTGGTTCTGGGAGCTCCCCATCTCATTCCAGTCACTCCACCTTAGACCCCCACAGGGCCACTGTCCCCCCAGCCCTATCACTGTACTGGGAGCTATCCACCTGTCAAGCTGAATTCCCCACAGCTGTCCCCATCAGTGCTTTCAACCTATGATCACTGTTGACCACTGAGTTGTCACAGTACCTGCCTACACAGCAGCCTCACCCACTTCCACAGTAGGCCACAGGCAGCCCTTGGAAACACTGTTGCCAGTCACATAGAGAAAGAATGTAGGTTCCATTGGTCCCCCATAAATATGCGGCCCACCTCGTTGAAATCACCATGTAAACAACAGCATGCCCCAGCACTCCCAACAAGAAAACAAGAAAGACAAATCACAACCGCAGAGCTAGCAATACTCATAGGAGAATCTGTCATGGATCTGCCACAAAAAGAAATTTTCAGAAGGCTGCTTGGAGTAATACAGGAGATGAGGGAAGTTACACAGTCTAAGGATGCAACATTAGAGATGAAGTCCACGATAGAGGGCATGAAGTGTATACACCAAATGGAAATACAGGTGGCAATGGATGAAGTAGCAGAAGCTGCACACAAGATCACAGATCTCACGAACAGACTAGAGGAGGCTGAGAACTGCATCAGTGATCTTGAAGAAAATCAGGTAGACCTCAGCAAACAAACAAAAAAAACCAAACAAGCAAGATAATAAAAGAGGCTGAAGAAAACCTGAGATCAATGACAGATGGTATGAATAGGAACAAAATCGGAATTATTAGCCTACCGGAACAAGACACAGAAAAGAAGTTGACAGCTACATTAACAAGGGAATTTATGGAAGAACTCTTCCCCAGTGTAATAAATGAGAATCAATCACACACACAGGAAGCAGAGAGGACACCAATTAGACTAAACTCCAGAACGAACTCACCAACTTTGAGAAAAAAGATAAAATCCTAACGGCAGCAAGAGAAAGGAAGATAGTCACATACAATGGCTCTCAAGTAAGACTATGCTCAAACGTATCAACAGAAGCCATGACGAGGAGGGGAGAGTAGAGTAACATCTTCCAAAAACTGAAAGAAAAAACACCTCCCCTAGAATCCTTTGTCCTCCCAAATTATCTATTAAGATAGAAGGAGAGATAAGGGTTTTTCAGAACAAGTAAAAGCTGAAAGAATACACAGCAAGACACCCAACCCTGCAGAAGATCCTTGCCGACTCACTATGGCCCAAAGACCAACGTCCACCAAGCGCAAAGCGGAAAACACCATATAGTCAAACTCCAACCAGAAGCCAAGAAGCCGATAACAATCACCAAAATAACATGGCCTCAGAGGGAAAAGAAGGTAATAAAGAAGCCCCCCACAAAGACACAGCACAGTGATAAGAAGGGTGATAGGAAAACACTCAAAACAAATGGCACAAGATGTCAGCAATGAATCCGCAGATTGTGATAATAGCTCTAAATGTCAAAGGCCTTAATTCCTACACTAAAATAAAAAGGCTTTCCGACTGGCTTGGAAAGCATAACCCATCGATCTGTTTGTTGCCTGCAGAAAAACATCATTAAGCTCACAGACAAGAGTAAACTAAGAATAAGAGGCTGCAGGAAGATATACCAGGGAAACGGCAACTCAAAAAAAGCAGGAGTCGCAATCTTAATCTCAGACAAAACTGATTTCAAGGGTTAAACCATAAAGAGATAACAAGGGGCACGATATAATGCTCAAAGGATCACTTTCCATCCACATGTAAAAAAATTCACATTCCTCTCAAGCGCGCATGGCACATTTTCAAAAACAGCCCATATGCTGGGACACAAGGCAAACCTGAGTAAATTCAAACACATAGAGATTATGCATATGTCCTTCTCGGATTGCCATGCCATAAAGCTTGGAGATCAATAAAAGGGTGACCAGAAAAACAAGGGCAAACAATTGGGGGATGAATAATGATCTTCTGCGACATGAGTGGGTAGTGACTCAGATTAGAGAGGAGATCAGAAAGTTTCTAGAAGCTAATGAGAATGAGAATACAACATATCAAACCTGTGGGATATGGAGAAAGCCATCATCAGAGGTAGCTTGATAGGAAGAGGGGCATATATGTAAAAGGAAGAGAGACTTTTGATGGATACACTCTCACAAAACCTCCAGCAACTACAACAGAGTCAACAGAACTATGCCTCCAACAGTAAAAGAAAAGAAATAAAAATTAGGGCAGAGTTGAACCACTGGGAAGACAAAAGAATGACACAGAAGATAAATGCATCAAAAAGCTGGTTCTTTGAAAGGATCAACAGAATTGATGGACCACTAGAAAACTGAATGAAAGAAAGGAAAGAGCAAACAATAGCCAGGATGAGGAATGAAACAGGAGGAATCACAACAGAGCCTAATGAAAATAAAAGGAAAATCACACCGTACTATGAAAGTCTGTACTCTAATGAATTCAACAATGTGGAAGACATGGACAAATACTTGGAAAAACCAATCCCTCCCTAGATTATCCCAGATAGAGGTCAAGAACCTAAGCAAACCCATAGCAAAAAGAATAAATAGATATGGTTATCAAGAAGCTACCAACAAAAATAATCTACCAGACCAGGAGATTCAGAGGAGAATTCTTAAAAGCATTCAGGGAAGAGCTGACACCGATCATCTACAAATTATTCCAGAGTGTAGAAAAGGATGACAAACTTTCAAACGCATTTATGAGGCCAGTATAATTTTGATATCCAAACAGGGCAAGGATTCCACAGTTATAGAGAACTATAGACTGATATCTCTAATGAACATAGATGCAAAAATCTTCAACAAGATATTGGAAAATAGAATACAAAAGCATATAAAATGCATCATCCTTTAGGATTGGGTAGGATGCATCCCAGGGATGCAGGGATGGCTTAATATCTGAAAATCCATCAATAGTATATATCACATTGATAAGGAAAAGTATAAGAACCATATGATAATATCTATAGATGCAGAAAAAGCATATGACAACATTCAACACCCATTCCTAATTAAGAATCTCAAAAGGATAGGAATGGAAGGCCAATTCCTCAAGTTAATACAAGCTATCTATGAAAAGTCGACAGCTAACATCATAGTCAATGGAGAAAAGATGAAATCAATCCCACTGAAAAAGGGGACCAGACAAAGAAGTTGATTGGTTTGCTATATACATTGGACAAGAACATGGATGAGGAGCTCAAGAAGGCAGTACCCTTCACAATAGTCAAGAACACATTGCAATATCTAGGGATTTATTTAATCAAAAATCCAAAAGATCTAAAACTACAAGACCCTACTACAGGAACCAAAAGTGACTTCCACAAATGGAGGAATATCCCATGCTCATGGATAAAAAAAACTCAGTATAGTTAAGATGTCTATTCTACCCCAAGGCACTGTATAAGTTTAACGCTATCCTGATTCAAATACCAACAACCTTCTTCAAAGAATTGGAAAAACTGACCTACAATTTCATATGGAGAGGAAGCAGCCCAGAATTAGCAGAGAACTCCTCAAGAAGAAGGACAAAGTCAGAGGGCTTGTTTTACCTGACTTTCACACCTACTACACAGCCACCGTGGTCAAAACAGAGTGGTGCTGCCATAATGATGGATAAACTGGCCAATGGGAAAGCCTAGAAATAAAACCATCAGCATATAGACAACTGATCTTCTACAAGGGATCCAAAAGCATCAAGTGGGAGGGTGATGACCTATTTAACAGGTGGTGCTGGTAACAATGGAAATCCACATGTAGAAAAATGAAGCAAGATGCCTACCCTACCCCATGCACAAGAACAAATTTAAGGTGGATCATGGACCTAGAAGTTAAACCCCAAATCATCAAGACCATTAGTGAAGGAATTGGGACAAACCTGAGAACATTGGTCCAGTGAATACAAAGGCTAATGGCAATAGGGCAGGGTACATACACAGGTGAACCTGAAATTGACAAGTGTAATTTACTAAGGATAAAACACCTGTGTGTGTCAAAAGACTTCAACAAGAGGGTCACAAGGCAACCTACAAACTGGGAAAGGATTTTTAGCAATGACACAACAGACAAAGGGCTTATTATGAAAATCTATAATACCCTCTTTGCCTGCAAAAAGAGGAAAACAGTTAACCCCTTGAATAAGTGGGCAAAAAACTGAAAAGCAGTTTCATATAGGGAGGAGACCCATATGGCCAATAAACATGAGAAAATATTCCTGATCACTAGAAATTAGAGAAATGCAAATCAAAATAACTATGAGATACCATCTAACACCTTTGAGGGTAACCCAAATCAGAGAACAACAAATGTTGGAGGGGATATGGCAAGATAGGAACTCTCCTACATTGGTGGTGGTCTTGTAGATATGTACAGTGATGGAAAGTGGAAAGTGATCTGGTGATATTTAGAAAAAATACGGGGCATACACCTAGAAGACGTAAGAAATAAACCATGTCCAGTCTTTTGTGCTCCATTGTTTATTGTGGCACAATTCACAATCACAAAGAGTTGGAAACAACTTAAATTTCCATCAATAGATAAGTGGATCAGTAAACTCTGGCACATATACACAATAGAGTAGGATGCATCACTGAAAAGCACTGATGAGCACATGAAACATGTCTTTTCATGGGAAGAGTTGGAGGAAATTATGCTAAGCGAAGTCAGCCAGTCACAAAAGGAGAAAAACAGCATGAGTCCCAGTAATCAGCATGGTAGGTATAGAAGAGTAGCCACCTCTATCATCAACATTTGGCTTGAGATACAGGTAATCAGGAGGAGGCTGGACTAAACCCAAGGAGGTACATGGGAGGGAAGGGGGAGGAAGATAAGCAGGGGTGGTGAGGACTAAAGTAAAATGATGATGGAGGGAGCAGGGCACTAACCCATCCAGGGGGAGAGTTCTGGTCTTGTTTCCACAGAATAGGGAATGGGCATTCAGACTCTACCATAGAACACCAAACCATGAGGACAATGTGGCTACATGGAAGAATGCAAGAAAATAGAGAGCTACAGAGCTGACTCCAACCAGAGCCAAACTGACCCCCTCCCTGGAAGTGGATGTGGCAGAGAGTGACACTGAACCTACAGGTTGGAGAGAGGGACCAGCATGCCACAACCCAAACAGAAGCAGATAAGGAGAGAGGAAAAAAGAGTGAGCCGGACAGGACCCCACACTGGCACACGGGCCTGGAGGATGATGTCCCTGCGGGGAGCTAATGGGACACAGAGGAGACTGAGTGCCAAAAGCAGCTCACGTCATGTTGTCCCCTTATTGGAGCAGACTGTGACAAAGGGCATTTCTGGGGTCATATGGTGGGGAAGTAGTGTGGTCTGAACCCCCCACAGCATAGTCAACCTAGAAGAGAACATGCCAGATTAGCACCTGGAGTAAGGTAGATCTATGAAGCTCCTGAAGAGCCCACAAGGGAGGCTCCAGGCCAGGAAGGGCAGCTCCTGGACAGTCTTCAAGGTCAGTGAACAGATGTGGGATTTTGTATATTTCTCCTCTCTTTTTTCCTTTTCTTTTCTCCCTTTTGTTTTTCTTCTTGTTCTTTCTCCTTTTCTCTTTTCAATCTTTCTTTCTTTTTAAAAAAAATCAGTTTGGGCTATGTCATAGTCAGTGTGCCTACTTATATAGGTTAGGTATGGGAGGCATGTCCAAGGAGAGAGCAATGGAACCAATGGTCCTGGGGAGTCCTGGGGGGGTGAGGGTGGTGGGGGAAGAGGGAGGTGAACAGGCAGCACCATGGACAGGGGAACAACTGGGATGTTGGAGTAAATAACAAGGAGGAGATAGGGATCCGGATGTGTGTGTGTCAGAGTAACAGCAAACTAGCTAAGAGGAGGTACCAAGAGGCAGAAATAAGGGGAAAGTGACAATGGGGAAGGAAGAAGGTAAAAGGAAACATAGGAAGGACCTGGGAAGCAAAGCAATGTATAGAGGTATAAACATAGCAGTGTACATATGTAAATACATTAATCCACAAAAATAGAGATATTGGCCCTTGTACATATATTTATACAGCAATGCACTGAGATAGGGGATGGACTTCGGGCCTCTGCTCATACCCTCCCTGAATACAAGAACACTTTGTTCTGACAAATTGGCAGTCTGAGATGTTCACCCTCCTGACACAATCTCTGAAAAAAAATGGGTGCATAGCAAATGTGATGAAGAATGCGGATGGTGCCTGGCTATTAAAATATATAGCATCTGGGTTCTTAAGGCTTGAAGTTAAACAAGCCGCCATTCAGTAGAGAAGCAACAAGTTCACATGGAAGAAGAAAACTGCTGGTGCAATCATGAGAAGTCATAGGGACCGGGCATCAGCAGACACATAAAAAAACAAACAAAAACATATTTTTGAGAACGAGGGGTGGTGGTGGAAGCAGAGATCCAATGTCCATCTTTGGACAATGGAAAAATCTCCCCCACAGGGGGGCCACAGGGAAGGGATGAGTCACTAGGGTGAAGTAAAGCATCGAGGAAACACACTATACTCCTCTGGTTCCTTGAGGTTCCCTCACCGCCCCACCACCATTATGACCCCAGTGACTACTATGACTCCAGTGCTGCTTCTCAATTCAGACTAGACCGGAACATGTACACAGGTATAGAAAGGGATGGGAGCTAACGACACACAGAATCCAGGAACAGGAGTGGGAATAGTGATACCAGAAGGGTAGGGGGATGTGGGGGAGAGGAAGGGAGAAAGGGGGAACCGATCGCAATGATCAACACATAACCATACACCCCTCTCCAGGGGGAAGAACAACAGAAAACATGGGGGAAGGCAGACAGCAGCCGGTGTGAGATATTAAAATAATAACAAAGTACAGTCTATCTAAGGTTTATAAGGGTTGGGAGGCGGGGGGAAGGAAGGGGACAAAAAGAGGAGCTGATACCAAGGGCTCAATAGAAAGTAAATGTCTAGAAAAGAATTAAGGCAACATATGTTCAAATTAGCCTGATGCAAGTGATGTATGGATTGTGACAACAGTTTTAAAAGTCCCCAATAAAAAGAAAATAAATTTAAAAAATATAAAGTGGATAATATAAAATTAACTAAAAAAAATTAATTCATTTATTTGAGTTATTGATTCATTCCATCACATAGTACATTTGCCTACTTAGTGTGTTCAATCTCTAGACTATAAATGCAGATACTAGACTATAAATCAGAAAGACAAAATAGGAGTGATTGCTGTTCTCAAAAAGGTGACCAAAGTTCTAAATAAATAGAAAGAAGCAAAAGAAAGGAAGCAGAATTATATTTTCTAGTTAAAAAAAGGGAAACTAGTGTCTGAGAAAGCAAAAGACACATGTTTTGTCAGGTGAGATGCACATTGTTAAGTCATTGTAATCATTGAGAGGGCAGTGACTCCTATCAATACACTGCTGATAACTTAGTGAAAATCACGAGAATACCAAACAAGCTGTGTTTCTAGGGAACCAAGGCATGGTAACCTAAGTACTCTGAAAACAAACTCAATCAGTCCCTTAAGTCCAATGCAATGCAAGCACTGCTAGTAATTGATAGGCAGTGTTGTCCTTTCCATTTCTATAAAAGCAGGTTTGAAAAATGACAGATTTCAACTCACTTTCAGACAAACTGCACATAAAAATGAACTCCAACCTAACCCTACAATGAAAAATGACAAGTGAAACTGCAAATCATCTTGAGTTGTGCTATGTTAAATCAAAGTAACACTGCTACAGACATATTCAAAGGCCAATAGAAGCTCTAGCCTACTTAACCTTTCAAATGAAATAAAATCTAAAGGGTATCAGTTATAAAGTGTTTGGGTTGTGTAATATCACCCTCTGCCCCGAGACAGGAGAGCTGGTGATGTTGATAAGCATTGGGCTGCTAAATGCAACACTTATGGTTCAAACCCTCCAGTGTCTCCACAGAAAAAAATGACACTGTCTCTTCCAGTAAAGTTTTATAGCCCATGGGGTCCCTATGGGTTGAAATTGACTTTATTGTAGTGGGTTTTGTTTTGGCTGGGATAGTCCCCCAGGTATTATCTATGTGGCAAAATGTGGCAGAGTTGAAATCAAAGGAAAACATAGGTAAAATGAAGAAGTCCATGCAGTACATGAAGAAGTTACATCAATCGATTGCTATTCCTGAAGTACCAGTTACCCTTAGCCAAAGCCAAGCCAGGATGACCCACATGTGTCAGAGTTGAAAGAACTGTGTTGCATAGTTTTCAATGACTGACCATCAAGCCTTTCTTCAGAGACGCCTCTGGATAGATGCAAACTTCCAACCTTTCTGTGTATAAACCATATGCAGCACAATTCAAGAAGCCGCTTGCAAACTGTATTAATTCTTCCTTCTTTGTCAGTACACCTCTTAAATTGACCTTAATATTTATGAAAACTTTAAAGCTCTGTCCTTTCTTTTTGTATTCTCCTGTGTCCTCCGTACCAATGTCAATCAATCTAAACTCCAGGCCTCTCTGGTCTATGCAGAATTCCGTTATGTCCATTGATGGGACCACTCCTGCCGGCTGACGTTGAGGACAAAGTCCAGCGACAGATGGCCCGACTTCAAAGAAGTCGGACTGTAGGAATTGGTTGCCGGAATCTGCTCACAAATTGTTTTGTTGTTGCCACTATGATATTCTGGAGTATGTTTATGTTTTATCCCGGACCATGTAAAAATGAAACCATTATTGCCACTATAAGCAATAATGAGACCACGATGAATAATTCAGGGGAAATCACAGTACCCATAAAGAGAAGGGATGCAAATGATAGAATGACTGAGTTAATTATCAAAGCCATACAAGGGAATGAGGATTTTGATATATTTATGGAAAAATGCAAAAGTTAGAATTGGAACAACTCCAACTGACTACAGTAACTCCCGAGAAGTTCCCTATGACTGCCTTTCTGTGAAAGAGTGCCAAAGATAAGAAACAACCCTTAATTCACTCAGTAAAACCCCTTAATAAATTTGCTTATAGTAAAGGGGACGGTAATGAAAAAAACCCTAAGACTACTCTCTCTCCTTTGGATTACACTGGTATTTATGATGACACATTATTGAGGTAAATGGGAAGCATGTAAAATTTTCAACCTTATCTTTATGGAAAAGAATAAAAGGGGGCGGCCCAGTTTGGTGAGTTAGATCTATTGAAGACAAAATAAGGTGTACAAAAATGTTATTACAGAGTGGATTGTGTAGATGGTGCATAATGGAAACAAGAGAACAGTGGAAGCCCCATTGAAAAGGCAAGTAAAAGAAATGGAATGAAGGCTTAAAGAACGTAAGATTGATGAAGCATAGAAAGAATATTTAGCTAACTTAGACCTTTGTAGACTGAACTTTGTATTTTAAGTTCATGCCAATTTTCTCCTACTTCCTTGAACTTGAACACTGTTTGGCACCATTACCACAGACCTATTTCAAGAACCATTCATGTCTACGGTTAATCACAATGTACGTTGGTCAAGATTGAAAACTTAAATGAACCAGTCACCCAGAAAGAACGTTCCAAGAAGATTTAAACAGAATGCTCTGGAAAACTCTATGCTTTGCACCTTTCATTATTAGAATTTTTTCTTTCAGCTTTGATTGTATGATTGTCAGAAAATATTGTTTAAATAGAACCTTAAAATTGTAATAAGGCAGCAGATGATCACTGACTCCTGACTCTGCTCATCCCTCTCGCGTCCACGCCTTACCCACCGAACAGGGGACCCCTCACCCCGCCGCGGCTGGACCGCGGCAGTCCATATTTCGCTGGGTAAATATCGAGAGTGCTGTAACTTGCATAATTAGGTTAACTATGCTAAATTTTTTTTTTTTTTTAATCAATTTATTGGGGCTCATACAATTCGTCACAATACATAGATCAATTGTGTAAAGCACATCCATACATTTGTTGCCCTCATCATTCCCAAAATTTTCTTGCCTCTTGGGTTCCCGGAATGCGCTCATTTTCCTTTTTTTTTTTAATTTTCCCCCCCTCCCCTTCCCTTTCCCCCATGCACCCTTAATAATTTATAAATTATTTTTGTAAGCAGACACCAAATAACAAAAACCATCACTGTGTGACCACCTTCCACGCATAAACGCTGAAGATGAATGTGTGCATAAGTAAGTGTGGTGAAGAAGGCTGATGGTGCCCGGCTATCGAGACCTATAGCGTCTGGGGACTTAAAGGCTTGAAAGTAAACAAGCGGCCATCTAGCCCAGAAGCAACAAAGCCCACATGGAAGCAGCACACCAACATGTGTGATCATGAAGGGCCAAAGGGACCAGCCTTTAAACACCAAAGGCAGGGAGAAAAGTCATATCCTTGTCAATGAGGGTGGTGCGCGATGGAGACCCAATGTCCATCTCCAGACAACTGGACATACCTTGCAGAGGGGTAGTGGGGAGATGAGTCACTTAGGGTACAGTATAGCAACAATGAAGCTCACAATCTTCCTCTAGTTCTTAAACGCTTCCTCCCCCCAACTACCAGGACCCCAGTTTCGCCTTGCAGACCTGGTTAGACCAGATGATGCACAGCGGTACAGAGGGGAATTGGAAGCGCAGGGAATGTAGGACGGAAGAAACTATGCTAAATTTGACTCACATTTTCTTAAGACCGATTCTGCTTTAGTAGTCTTATTCCTTGGTGTAGTGGGTTATTCGCTGGGCTGATAACTACAAGATCAGTAGTTGTAAGCCACTGACAGCTCCTTGGGAGGAAGATGAGGCTTTCTGCTCCTGTAAAGGGTTAATGTCTAAGAAATCCACAGGGACATTTCTACCGTGTGCTATAGGGTCACTATGAGTCAGAATCGACCATATGGCAGTGAGTTTGGAGAGTTTTTTTGGTTTTGAAACCTTTAACAATATCTTGGTTTAAAGCATCATGTGTATTTCCTAAATACCTAACCCAAGGAAGACTCTTAACAAGATCGTTTGACACAGTGGCTGCAACTGTGGGAGCAAGGACAGGAATAATTGTGAGGAGGGCACAGGACTGGGCACTGTTTCATTCTGTTGGTCATAGGGTCACTATAGGTTGGAACTGATTCCATGGCACCTACCAACAACAATAATAATAACAACAACAACTACAAAGGATTAATGTAAACTAAAAATATGGTGAGGGGGAATAAAAAAACTTTAATGTAGACACAAAAAAGGTGGAGAGTTTCTTTCCCTAGGTCAATTCCAAAGATAAAAATATGGAATTCATTGGTTGATTGGAAGGGATGAGAAAGAAAAGAGTTTTAGTGCTCTCAGGATTTATTCTGTATGGAAATTACCTGTCCAAACACTACCTGTAGAAGAACAGTGGGAGATGCAGTGACATGAATTCAGTGAAGCTTTGTCATTATAATTCAGCATTACAGCAGGTTTTCTGATTGTGAGTGACTCTTAGAGTCAGCTGTGACTGAATCATCTGAAACAAAGGGTTTGAGTTAAGCTAACAATCAGAAGGCATTAAACATAGGTGCATCTGGGAATTTGAGTTAAGAAATTTTTCTTGAGCTTCTTGTCTGAGGCAAATGTAATTAATGGGGTAATAGGCAAAGGAGCTAGTTCTAGTAATGTAGGCTACATGTTGAGCTGCTAACAAAGCCAAGAGTTCGAACCCACTGTTCCATGGGAGAAAGGTGAGGTTGTTTATGCTTGTAAAGTTTTAAAGCTTCAGAAATCCAAAGGAACAATCTACTATGCTCTATAGGGTCAACACAAGTCCAAACTGGCTCAATGACAGTGAGTTTGACTTAGTTTGAGGCAAAAAAGGTCATCTTTCCCAAATCACATGGACCGTTTTTTTCTCAGTAGGCTAAAAGAAGAGAGCACTTATTACATATACATATATAACCCTTCTGCTTGTAAAATTTGCAGATTGGGGTTTATGAGTAGAGATGTTCACATGTTTTATTATTTGGGTTTCTAAATAGCCCCCATATATGTCATGTTAATTTTGTGGCTCTGCAGGTACATTGCTATGACAATGCTCCTTTTTTAATTCCTTCTAAAGATTAAATGTTGTTATTCCTATGTTAGTACTATAAAACTGTTATAATCTTATTATACTATATTACTATATTAAGGTTCTTAGGTCTTACCTACATGACTGGCATGGTTATCTTGCAATAAGCTAAATGAGTTTATGGATATAAAACATGAACATTTCCTTACTTATTTTTAATACTGAATCCTAAAAGACACTAGCGTATGTACAAAACAAACCACAAAAATAAAACTCATTAATATATGAAATAATAAGCATTGAAAATACACTTTGAACATTGTTTGCTGAATTTAAACTCTTTTATCATATAGTAGTCCTCCATTTTTCAAAGACTTAGCTATGGATTTAAGATAAAATTATTTTCTAAAGTTAGTTTTTCATGTTGACTGAATGAAAAACACCTGGCACTAAGTAGTTCTAAAGAACTTGGCAATATTAATGTTAAGCTACATTTTCTTCATCAAAATTAACTCCTTTTCATATCTTGTAAGATCTCCTCATGAGCTATTGAATTCACTATTGTGACTGCAACACTGCCAGAAATGCTAAGTGTAACTTATGAAGATTTAATAACCTTTCCCCAAAGCATCCTTGAACCACCTGGCTCAGCATCATTGATTCTAGGGATGGGATTTAGGTTTCCATTAATTATCTTCTTTTGAATCTACTCATAGGCATTCAAAAATAAAGAGCTGATTATTTTTTCAGGGGTGGTGGTTACAATAACTATGCCTCACAAATTGCATCATCTTGCTATACCTTTTATGAGTACGATATGCTCCAATTCTTCTTTCCCTTTGCTTAGTTTTAAGTATCAACTTATATACTCATCTATATGCATTACATACTCACCAGTAAGTATTCTGTATGTAGGTATATAATTCACTGCTGTAGCTTTTTTATTTTTATTTTTACTCACTACAGGAAAGATAAATATATGAGAGTGATAGTTGTCACAATGTATGGGCAAAAAGGAGTATGTTATAGAGCAAAGAGCATTGGATTAAGTGTTACCAAATCAGGATGATGTAAACTTGGCAAAGTATTAATATTCTTACCACTTCTAGTTTCCCCAGTGGATGCAGATAATAGTCAACCACTATTGATCTATAAAATACCAGTTTAAAATGATTCAACAACCCGCCTACTATCATGATCCCAATTATACTTTACAAATCTGGCTAGACAAGAGGATGTACACTGGTACAGATAGGAACTGGAAACACAGGAAATCCAGGACACATGAACCCCTCAGGACCATTGGCGAGAGTGGCAATACTGGGAGGGTGGAGGGAAGGTGGGGTAGAAAGGGGGAACCAATCACAAGAATCTACATATAACCTCCTCCCTGGGGGACAGACAACAAAAAAGTGGGTGAAGGGAGAAGTCGGAGAGTGTAAGACATGACATAATAATAATTTATAAATTAATCAAGGGTTCATGATGGAGGCACAGCAAGGAGGGAGGGGGGAAAATGAGGAGCTGATACCAAGGGCTCAAGTAGAAAGAAAATGTTTTGAGAATGATCGTGGCAACAAATTTACAAATGTGCTTGACATAATGGAGGGATGTACGAATTGTGATACCAGTTGTACAAGCCCCCAATAAAATGATTTTTTTTAAAATGAGTCAACATAATAGAGTAAACCCTTAAGGGATGAGGCATAAGACAAGATGCTTTTAAATAGGTTAAAGCTTAATAGAGAAAACTCTGGACATAGAGCAAAAAGGGATTGGAGTTCTGTTTAGGCTCATTATCATCAATATAACCTTCCATGGGATATCCACTTATTTGATTATAATTATTTCATTTTCTTGCTTTAATTAATCAAAACTCTAATCATTGTAAGTCAGAGTGAAATAACCAGAGATTTCCCTACTATATTAATAACTTTATTACCCTGTGCTGCTTTAATTAAGGTAAAAGCAGAAATTTTACACTTGAGTTTGGAAAACCCTAATTAGTTGAACATCTAGAAGTTAGACAAGTCATTTATCTACCATTAATATATTGCTATCAGTGATCCAGTTAATGCATGAACAATTTGTTTTAAACAAAATAGCCTTAAATATGCCTGTGTAAGTAATAGATGATTACACACAATTTCTCAATAAAACAGCTGGCTTAGTCACATTAGGGTGCTTCAAAAAAAAAATCCAATGAAAACAATGACTTTCCTGTGGTTTGGCGGTTGTGCTGGGCTGGTTAAATTCAAGACAGGTCAGCATAGCAGTGTAATTTTAATTGACTTTCTGGAAAGACCTCTAGCAATAATGGAGGCACATTATGATGAAATTTTAAGAAAACTGAACTCTGGATTCGTGAGAAAAAGGCCAGAGATTTTGCATTGAAAAATGCCTTTTTTCATCATACCTGCTCATCTATGAGGGTAGCAAGAGTTGTACTATGAGAACTTCACTAGGAAACTTTGTCTCATCCTACAGCCTCAATCTTGCTCCTTCAGATTTCCCACCCCCTCAAACAAGCAAACAAAATAAAATGTTAAAAAGGAACCAGGTGTGGGTAAATTGAGGATACCAAAACTGATGTTTTGATGTGGTGTAAATTGAAGATTACAGAATTCAGGGAAGGGTTAGAGAGATGGAAACACTTTGCCAGAAATGTATGAATTAAGATGACGTGTATTTCAAGAAGAAATAGCTTTATATTTTGACATTTTTGTTGCTATGATTTTGTAGTAATACTTTTTTACTTATTATGTACTCTTATCTATACATAATAAATCCTGACAATTGTAAATGAATGCGTAGCATTAGAAATGCATGTGGAATGCATAGGAACATTACAAATTCCTACTAACTGTTGAATTTTACCTGAGCCCTGTTCTCCTATCAACTATACACGGTCAATAAAGAAGACCCACTCTTTTGTGTTCCAGGAAAAGGGATACTGAAAAGAATCACCCTTTCCATATGAATTAAATAAGGTTCTCAGATCCCTCTCCTATTGAGCTATGACATAGCCAGACTCTCACTGCCATAGAATCATGGCTGACTCTTAGCAGTCCAATAAGGCAGGGTAGAAATGCGCCTGTGGATAGATAGCCCTTTAGATAAGTAGAATGCCCCATCTTTCTCCCAGTGAGATGGGTGGTGGTTTTGATCTGCCAACCTTGAGGTTAGCAGCCCAATGCGTAACAACTACACCACCAGGGCTCCAACAATGGGCTCAAACATAAGACAACTATGACCCGAGAGCAGGACTGGGCAGTGTTTTCTTCTGTTGTACACAGGGTTGCTGTGAGCAGGAATGACTCAACAATCCCTAACAACAACAATATGGCCAAATGCAGATCCTCCAAATCCCCATTCTTTGTCTCATAAATAATTAATTGAACTGTTTATCTCTACTGACAAATATGGACAAAATTCTAGCTGAGTTTACTTTCTTAAGCTTTAGTCAATCTCTTCTCCTTCCCCTGAGCTTTGGTATATCCGTAAGCAATGGAACAAGAAACAGCCCCTCTTCAGTGGCCCCTAACCAGAACTGACTTCAAGGAAAAGCATGCCCTGATCAACTGTCCTAAAATATCACCTCTTCCTTCTACTGTCCAACACCAGGTTCTCTCCAGCCTTGTCAATCTTCCTCATAAAATGAAAGCCTTTTTCTACAGAACCTATTCAATGCTTGCAGATCTCATGATTGGAATTTTACACCCGCTACAATATTTTCTCTACCCTTCTTTTAACAGCCTTGTCATTTTGTTTTTATTTGACACTATAATATCTATGTGTATTCAATCATTTAGAGTGAGTATAAGCAACATGCAGAATAATGGTTCATTCAGTATACATTTATAGCATACCTTTTTTATTTCTGTTTTGTTTTTTGTCCCCTGCCCCAAATTTATACAGGATAACCTTGCCTTCCTATCTTATTAGCCTTTCTCTGAAAACAGGGAGTCTCAAACGGTTATGCAGAGTGAAAGCAGCAGGTGGTGCCAGAGGTTTTTCTTTTTACACATTATTTTCAAAACAAACAAACAAACAAAAAAAAACGTTCTTAAAGTCTGCAAATTCAGGATATAAACACAGGTATCAGCAACTCCACAGGAGATAGACAGCTTTCTACTGCCTTAAACAGTTTCAGAAACTCCCAGCAGGTCCCTATGGGTCAGTATTGACTCCATGGCAGTAAGAGATGCTTTCCAAATAGCTGCTTCCCAAACTACAAGGATGACTATTGTAATAGTAATTATTGCCAACTAACTTCCTGCTTAGCCAACATTCTAGTCTAGTGCCTTCACTTTGATGGGTCACAGGGGGGTAAATTGTAGAAAACACATGGGGACTTCCTGCTTCAAAGCTGAAAGGTTTTGAAATGTTTCTACAATATTACCACTAAAATGAACAGGATCACACTAGACATGGGTTCTATAAACCCATATCACTGAGGATTTTATACATTTACTATTTACAATGTAAAATCTACTTTCATGTAACTTAAATGAATTATCCTTTGTGCATCAAAGGTTCCCCATAATTCTGATATATTGAAATTGCTTATTAAATTTTAGTCTATTCTATGTCTCATACTACTGTTTTGGTGATTTTAGATTTCTCCCCTGCCACTCACCACCCTCCCCATTGGCTGCCTCTTCAGACTGATGAACCTGAATTTTCATCAGTGTCCCAGTTTTGTTTTCTTTCATTCCATTATTTTCTCTCTCCTTTCATTATTCTTATTGCCTATTTCAGTGATTAAAAACACACAGAAATTACAAGATTATGTAGATTTAGCATAAGAAGAGTTTTACTTTTTTGAACAGGGTCTAGCAAAAATCAGGCATAGGACAGACAAATTGGATACTTAGATAAGAGAATGAAATTTACTTTGTAGAAAGAGAGCTAAGGTGAAGACAGCTGAAGACATTTACCAGAACACTGAATGACTCCAATCCCAGATACAATCACTCAGGGAAATCTGGGCTGAGAGCAGACAGAACATGAAGATGACGCTTAGCAAGAAATATAAAATTTACAGATAGAGGTATTTTCAGAAGGTAAGCTTTGTCTCTTGGATCATTTTCTTTAAGTCTGAAAACTAGCAACTTTTGACACCAAGAAAGCTTGTTCTCATATAGCTAAAGGGCTTTCTGATATAAAAGGAGTATGCAATCATAGGCTAGGGAAGGCATAGAAATAAGAACATCTGACACAACACAGATAAGAGAACAAGAAGAAAAAACAAACTGGAGACTGAACTAATGAGAACCACATTGTTTAATTAGATGAATTTTACAATATGGTCTTTATGCAGTTATGACAAAATCATATATAAAAGTGTATTCTCTATGAATAAAAGTGGAAAGCTTGTAATTATAGTACAGGCACTAGTTCTTTTCATAATTAACATTATTAAAGAATTACACCACCATTCCCTAAGCCAACCACTATTCAAAACATTCATTCTGGCTTTTAACTTCTCTGGAGCTCTTTCCTTCATTTTACTGATTGTTTGTTATTGTTGTTGTCATCATTTTTGTGCACTCTCATAAAATCCAGCTCATACTAACCCTGTGTGACATACTAGAATTACCATATAGAGATTCTGAGTTTTCAATCTTTACAGGAACAGATTACCGAGTTTTTGTCCCACAGAGTCACTAGTGGATTTGAACCTTTGGTTATTCCAGGGTTTATCTATTAAGCCACCAGGGCTCCTTATTAAATTCCATCCATATTTTTGAAAAAAAAATTCCTTCCCTCAAGTCATTGTCTTTAGCCTTCTTTAATATTTATTCTTACTTTGTCACTTTATAATTTTATTAATGCATACAAGTTCAGTCATTAATATGTACTTCATCTTCCTGAGACAGAGCGGTTAATTTAGTCACCAAATCATCAGTTATTATGATTATTTTGTCCATAATATAAGATCCACTGAACTTCCAAAATTTGGCATATCTCATCCTTGTATTATTTCTTGGCAATGATAGTCTACACAGGATATTCTGCCTAGCAACACTTACTGTAGTTATTCTCATTTTGAGATCTGTGGTCATCGACTTGCTTCTTCTTCTTTTACACGTACTTAAAATGAACCTGTGATTCAAAGAATAGGTTATTTTCCTACTTGCTATCAGAAATGTCTCCAACACTGGCAGGCAACATGATCTTTCATTTCAAGAAAATGAAAGCCATTTGAACATATCTTATTTAACAAGTAAAAGTACATTGAGTTACATTCAGGTGTGTGTGACTCTTCCAACAGAATTTTAGTTTCAACAGAGAAGAAAAAGGAGATTTTAAACTTTGGGGAATCCAACCATTCTCATTCAAGAGTAAAATACAGAGCTATAAATAAGACCTGTTTGGTATAATTACAACCTAACACTACTTCCAATTACCTTAGGCCAGCAAGTCCCTCAAATACTTTCAAGGACCTTAGAAAGAACATAATACAGTCTCCTCAGAGTAGATATGCTTGCTAAAGAGTAGTTTATGTTTACTAAAGTGGCCCAGAGTGGTTACTTTTGCTAAAAGGTTTGAGTTGTGTAGATGAGATTGAGAACTCAAAAGTCAAACAAACAAAAAGACCTCACTGCCATCAAGGTGATTCTAACTCACGGCGATCCTACAGGACAGGATGAAACTGTTTCTGTAGCTTGAGACTGTAATTCTTGACAGGAGTACAACTAGAATCTATAATGTTGATGCTTCATCCAGTGTGATCCTCAGAAGAGGACAATGGCCTTAGTTAGGACTCTAAAAGCAATGTAGAACTCTGGGCCCTACCCAAGGTCCATAAAAAATAATCCGCATATTAGCAACATCCCAAGTGAATTGTATTCATATGAAAATGTCAGAATATCTATTCTGCAACTCTTCCTCAGTTTTGAACCAAATTGAAAACCAAACCCACCCACAGAGCTGATTCTAACTCTTAGGGTTTCCATGTAAGCCCTACATAGTGTTCTCAATGCTATAAATATTTACTGGAGCGAAGATTTAGACTGCCTCCCACCGAGTGGCTGGTGGATTTGAAATAGTCCAACACTTTGCTGGTAGCATTACCAGGGCTCTTCATTTCCAAAGCTCTCCTTAAAAACTCACCGTATTTATTTCTTAGGGAATGATGGGTTTTCACCATTACTCAGCTTATAAGTTAAGAGCTAGAGGAAAATAAGGGAACATGACACTTAAAAATGTCACAGAAATCACTTGATCATAGTATTGTCCCTGTATTTTCCAGAAGAAACAAGTCAACATGTTTTCCAATAAGCTATTTCTTTTTGTAGAAAAGAAATATAGTGAGCTGCATTTTATTTTGAATATACTTCTGCATTTTTTAGACTTTTCATCTTAACAAGAGAGGCTATCCATATATCTAGAAGACATTTACACTAATCTAAAAATTAAATTAAAAAATAATCCAAGAATTTGCACAGTTTGAAAACTACAAGTGTTAAATAAATTATAATTTGAATAAAATATGCTTTCAAAATATGTATTTAGTGTAAGAAGTAAAGGCCTCATAAATGGCAGGCAAACTAAGTGTTGTATTTTTTGTTCATTGTATTTATGAAGCAAAATATATTTGCTTCCACTAAAAAGATTATTTTTAACAATGAGATAAAGATGATATTTAAGTATAGAATTATAAAGCTCTACTGACTCATATTTTTTAAAGACCTTATAGTAAGTAAGAAAATTAATCATGAAATAAATTAATGTAAAATGATTTTAAAACTTAAGTGAACTATATTAGCATGTGACAAAAATAGATATTTGACATAGCACATAAAGTATAAGAAATATAAGCAAAAGCACACTTGAACATTTTAATCACATAAGATGTTATTTGTTGGAATGGTCTCAGCACTTAGCAATTATTATTATAAATAATGAGGTGTGTTCTTTGTTCTTGTGTTCATACAATGAGCATTAGTTAAGGGATAAATATTATTATCTTCCCACCTCATATATTACACCAGAATGAAACCATTGAAGAAAAGATGGGGGAAAAAATAAGAGGAGAGAGGAGTGTTAGCTCATTACAACCCCATATTTATGTGTGCAATGTGTTTCTAGCTACAGGCTGTCATTATTTTTAATTAAAATTGATATAAACCTCACACCCATCTTTGCCAGAAAACAATTTCATTCACATAGCACTAAGACTTGAGACAAAGGCAAATAGCTCAAGATATCATTCAACTGGTTCTAAAAATGTTAGTGGAAACAACTTGAAAAGTCTCAAAAATTGGAGACATAATTCATTATGATCTTGAGGTATGCTGCACATACTGAATTGAATTAAAATAAGTGAAATAAATTAGATTGTTTTAAAAAATCTATAAAAAAGATAATTTTATCAGGAAATCAAGTGTATTAAAATGAACCTTAATGATTAGATCAGAGTAAAACCGGGTATAGCATGAAATTTGAAGTAAGTTTCTGTGCCCCTTGTTCAAGATCTCTGGCCTTCCTTCCTCCCTCTCCTATGCCTTCCCTCCTTCTCTGTCTCTCGTTCTGGCTCTTGTTCTGGTTCTCTTTCATTCCTGCTCTCCCCTAAAACAAATTTCAGCTATTTTTTTTCTCAAATGTGTATGTAATACAATCAATAAAATAAGGGCAAATTGCTTTGGGTTATGTAATAAAAAGTAAGCAGAAAATTATGGCTATCAAAAATGTTTAGCTTTTCCAGATTTGAAATTTTAAAATGAAGGAATATAGAAATGCATAATAACAAGTGGCCATTGACTCGGTTCTGACTCATGGTGATCCCATGTGTGTTAGAGTAGAATTGTGCTCTGTGGGATGTTTGACTGATTTTTTTTTAAAGTAAATATCCAGGCCTTTCTTCTTAGGTTACCTATGGGTAGATGCAAACCTCCAACATTTTGGTATGCGGCCAAGTGTTCAAACAGTTTTTACCACACAGGGACTCCAAATACATAACTACATGCACATATATATCATCAGATAATTTTTCCTTACTCAGTCTGTCTTAAACCATCTTCCAGATGTTTGGCTTGGTCTACCAGGCCAGATGAAACTAATTTTCCCATATCACCAACTCTACAGTGTCTTATAGCACACAACACTTATTTCAATCTCAGGGATGTTTGAATCTACTTTTCATTCACTATTCATGCTTCTTAGTCTTCCCCAAAGACTTAGGATGGTACTTTGTGGACAATAGACATCTGAATTAGCAAAATTCTATTTCTAGTGATATTATCCCAGTCATATTATTCTTCCAGATCTGGCTATATGACTATCAAATGCTTATTTAAAGATGCTACTACTCAAGTCACTAATTAACAGAGTAAGAACCTGGAAAAGGAGATGAGACTGAGGAAGTATTACAGCAGTGTGTGTATACACTCAGCTCTAGTGCTCCTTTTATGCTTTTGGAAGTGATTTGCTGATGTTTACAGTGAAGCAAGAAATTCCTGGTTATTTATATAAAATAGATTTTGGCAAGTTGTTACAGAAAACATGGTAATGCAAAAGTAAGAACAAATGTAAACTCTGTGTATCCCTCCAAAGTAGAGCATTTTCAAAGAACTACCTTTTGACTTTAAGTTTTTAATTACATTATACTTTCTAATTTCATTTATTGGTCTAGTTAATTTTACTACTCTTTCAGTGCAGCAAACAGTGATTATTGGTGGAAAGTAACACATAGAGTGAGATTGTTAGTATTAAAATGAATAGAATTTTAAAAGGCTGAAGATTAACTATATTATTTCACGAAATTAGAATGAGAAAAAATAAACCTGAGGAAAGAAAGAATAGTCAAGATAACAAAACCTAAAAAATCACTGCCACTGTCAATTTTGACCCATGAGGACCTTATAGGACAAGGCAGATTTGCCCCAGTGGGTTTTGGAGATTGTAACTCTGGGAACAGAAACCTTTGTATTTCCCCTATGGAGGACTGGTGGTTGCCAACTGCCAACCTTGCAGTTAACTGGTAATCATGAAATAGAAAATATCACCCGTGGAAACTTAAAGGCAAATGATAGTTATTTAAAAATACTAATAAAATTGAAAATATTTAGAGACCAATTATTCTGAAATACTAATATTTTGATTAAATAGGAATATTAAGTTATATGAAGGGGTTCCCATTACACCCCCAAAAAAACCTGGAACAAGCTGGACAAAGCTTTAGTTGTACACATATTTCAGTGGGCGAGCATTGAGCAACTCACTCTGAGTTAGTGCACCCAGTGGTGTTGCCTGGGAAGGTTCTCTGTGGTCACCGAATTTTTTTGTAAAAGTAGTTTCACTTCAACCTCATTTTTTTTATGATGGCAGGTTTAAGAAAACAGTGTGAAGCTGTGCAATTTTGTTTCCTGCTCAGGAATATTGCTGCAGAAACTGCTGTGTTGAACACAGCTTCCAAGTACAGCACTATGGGAAAAACTCAAGTGTACAAGTGTTTTTATCATTTCCAAAAAGGTGAAATGTTGATTGATGATAAACCTTGGGTTCTGGATGGCCATCAATTTTCCAAACGGACAAAAATGTCAATGAAATTCATGTACTTGTGCTCGAAGACTGATGATGGACCATTGAAGAGATGGGGAAGTTATCTGGACTATTTTGGAGCTCACTTCAGCAAATTTTAATGGATGATTTGGGAATGAGAAGGGTCATTTCGAAATTTGTGCCTTGGGTACAGCTGACCAGGAAAAATAGCATCTAGTGGAAACATGCCGTGCTTTGAAAGAATAGCTCCTAAGACAAGACATGGTGGTATTCTTACAACCCGAAAGCAAACATCAGTCAAGCCAATGGAAGAGGCCATTATCACCTGTCCCAATAAAAGCTAATTAAGTGAAATCAAAGATCAAGATGATACTCATTTGTTGTTTTGATGTGAAGGTGATAGTGCTTTTGGAGTAGGTTCCACCAAGTCTGACTGTTAGTCAAGCTTTCTTTTGTTCTGAAAGATTGTGTAACAGTGTGTGACAAAAAAAGGCCTTATTTGTGGCAGACAAGGTGCTGGTTTTGCCACCACAGTGCACCTGCTCACACAGCCATGTCAGTGCAGCAGTTTTGGGCTCAAAACAGCTTGCTTGTCCTGCCTCATGTACCTTACTTGACCTTGCTCCTTGGGACTTTTTGATTCCACAAATGAAAAGGGTCATGAAAGGACAGTAATTTGATGACAGAAGAGATGAAGAAAAAAAACAAGAGAGTTGCTGTCAGCCATCCAAACAGTTGAGTTTGAAAAGTGTTTACAAGAATGGAATCACAGATTTGACCAATGTATTAAGTGTAATGGAGAGTACTTTGAATGTGATAAGGTTGTTTTGTAAAAAAATTTATATAGATAGATTTGAAAAAAATCTGTTATTTTGAGGGGTGCCCCCTTGTATAAGCTGCAGATTAAATAAAATAATAATAAAATGTAATTAATACATTATTATGATACATTTCTAATTCTTAGAAGAATACAACTTACTAAAATTTACTTAAATTAATTTCTCTGTAACCAGTTAAATAAAACTATTAGTTAAAAAAATTCTCACAAAAACAGTACATGAATTCCAAGTCAGAGGGCCCCTATAGGACATGGGAGAACTGCCCCTGTGGGTTTCTAATACTGTAACTCTTTTCTGCAGTAGAAGACTTAATCTCTTTCCTAACCTTATAGTTAGGAGCCCAACCTGTAACCATTAAGCCCACTGGGCTCCTCCTGGCTAGCACAGGGAGGGACAATTTCACCCTTAGGTTTTGCTTGGGTATGTCATTAATGAAAATTAGAGTATTCGGGCCACATGGCCAGGAGTAATACATACCCTGACCAAAGTGGTCACGGGATCTTGAACTTATCTTGTAGACTTTTAAAATCATTTTCATATTCTAATAACTGTTCCTTACTTCTGTAGCCTTCTCCATGCAACTGTGATGACAACAAATTTATCTGTTGACAATCATGCTTTTGAGACAGTTTTGTTTGTTTTCCACATCCTACCTTAGTAACTACGTGACTGTGAATCCTTGGATACCATAGGGCCTCATGCTGATGGTCTCCTTCATGTGAAAGATTTGTCATTGTCTTGTTCAAGACTTAACAGATGTGTCCTTATAAATTATACTTGAATTCATATGTCTTTTTCCCTTAGAATACAACCACTCAGAGAACAAAATATGAAAGATTTTTTTCAAAATTATGTTATTTTCATTTTTGGTGAGTCTGTTGTAAACAAATTTGACTACACATTTTTTAATTTTTATATTTAACAGCTAACTGTATTTTACCGGGTATGTTTATTCCACCTACATGTATTTTGATAAAAATACATATTTTTATTTATGCTAAGCATCTTATTTCATGTTTTCTATTTATTTCACTTAGCAATATTTTTTCATTTTCTACTTTTAAAACTTGATTGAAAGATTTATTTTCCATTTTCCCTATTTACTTTTTTTATGGCTGTTATAGATTGAATTTTACCCCTTTCCCCACAGATGTGTGTTGTAAATCCTGTTATTGTTATTCCATTTGATAAAGGCATTTTCTTTTTTATGTTAATGAGGCCACATCAGTGTAGAAGTTGTTTAAAACTGATCTACTTTGAAATATTAAAGAGCAGGTTAGATGAGAGTCAGGCAATAACAATGTGTTGTATTTGGGAAATTTGTTTCAAAAGTCCTTTTGAAAGTGTTAGGAAGCAAAGATGTCACTTTGGGAAGCAAGCTTACCTGTTCCAAGTCATGGTATCTTCAATGACTTCATATGCATGTGGAAGCTGGGCAATGAATAAGAAAGAGCAAAGGACAATTGACACATTTGAATTAGGATGCTGTGAAAGAATATTGAATGTACTGAAAACTACCAGAAGAATAAATAAGTCTGTCTTGGGATAAGTATAGACAGAATGCTCCTTTGAATGGAGCATGGCAATATCGTGTCTCTCTCATAGATTTCAGACATGTTTTCAGGTGGACTATTCCCTAGGGAACAACATCATACTTGGAAAAGTGGAAAGGCGGTGTGAAAAAGGAAGCCATTCAACCAACTGGCTGGATATAGTTTAGTAGAATTTTGCAAGACCAATGACTTCTTCCTTACAAGTCCCTTTTTCAACAACATAAACAAACTGCACGCATGTGTTACTGGGGACAAATGAGAGCCCAAATCTCAAATATAATTTACCAAGAACATTTATTATGTCTTAAACATGAAAAAAAAATACATGTAAGCTGGATGAGGGAGGCTATCAGCAAGAGGTCATACTGATTTCCAAGGGTTTACAGAGAATTTGAAACTTAAATAGGACATGGGAGGACAGTAGAAACTGTCACAGAAGCATGATTGGTGGTAGATCAATACATGACAGTTGCAGGTAGAATTAGAGAAGTATGAATGGCACCATGATTTGGATATATTAACTGTATTAGGCAGAGGAGCTTGTACAATCGGTCCTGGGTTCTCCAACCAAGGCTGTCAGAGAGTGACTCATGACCATGAGATCCTAGTATCTCAACATTCCATCAAGGACATACCTGGAAATTCCCTAAGGGCTAGACACCACGTCTCCCTGTACTATCAATGTTATAATGCTGTCTGCATGAGAACAAAGCTTTTTATATTGCTTGGTAATGGTCAGAAATAATTCTTTGGAAGTTTAATCCTCCTGTAGACTCAAAAAGAATATTGAGTTTCACTGTAATCAGAACCTCCTGCAAATGTAGTGCTCAAAATTTAAACTTAAATATCCATAGATCTCACCAGATGGAATAAATAAATATCAAATTGACTACATCTTTGGGAAAGATAATGTATAAATTCATTATCATCACTCAATATGAGATTAGGCACCAACTGTGGAACAGACCATCATTTGCTCATGTGCAAGTTCAGGTTGTAATTGAAGAAGATTAAAACAAGTTCATGAGAGGCAAAATAAAAATTCTACCTAATATCAACCTGTGGCCCTAGAGTTACTGTGAGAAGGTTCCGAATTTCAAGACTCTCCACTCCTGGGTTTTTGTTTCTTTGAAAATGAGATAATAGGGGAGGGAACGATAATGTAGATAAGAAGCAAAGAAAAGGCTTGAACAGGCAGAGTGAGTTTATTGAAAGGGATATTTTGGGGAAAAAAGAAGTCCAAATGGCCTTTAGAGAGTCAAAAAGGCCTTGCAGAATGTAGAGCAGAATCTTATATTCTGCTGATGGTGGACCTGTCACTCTATCCTGATTTTCTGGCTGGGCTTCTGCTATTGATTGGTCCTCTGTGGTGTACCTCCTCTTCTGAGGAGTGTACAACTCAGCAGTTCAGACTTCATGCCATGCCTTTGTGTCAGACCCAGAAGCAAGAGTCTATTCAGTTATCATGGAGGGTAGTATGAATATCTTCTTTTTATCTACCAAGCTTTCATTATCTCTGGTCAATTCCATTGATAAATGTGTCTTATCTGTCCTTACTTTACTTTGTGCTGGAATGGTCTGTAGGGAAACTGTCTCCACTTCCTTTGTATTACAATTTCTGCAGTCACCACTTCTTGTCTTGCCAGCCTCTAACTAGCTAACAATAGCTATGAGGAACCTCAGCAGTTGATGAGTTAATGCCCCAGTCAAACTTTCCCCACCCCGCAAAGACCCTTTCTCTGGGGACATCCTGATAAAGGTACAAGTGAAATCTAAAGTTCTAAACTCTAATTATTGGACTATGATTGTAATTGTTAATTCTGACTTTACAGTTTCAAATGAATGTTGTAAGGTCTTACTTGCATGCTTAAATGTAATGAATTAGAACATGATAAAGTTAGGTCTCTTTCTATTAATCTTATGAGATTAAAACCTACAGGATAGAGACCCCTGCAGGATTCATGCTATAAATCAACAAAATATACAAAAAAATGAAAAATAAATTGACCCTGTTATATATTTGCTCATTCAGTAAAATTGGGTGAAATAATGAAGAATATTATATGTAATTATGTATTTAAAGGAATTAAGGAACAATTGATCAAAGTAACCATGTAACACTTACTATGTATAAGATTATGTATTTTCACAAGGATGTCATTCATCTTCTATTGAATCCCTACAACTCAATAAAAATTCCAATAAGACTTTATATAAACTTTGAAAGTGTTATTTCAAAATTCAGGGACAAACACATTTTTGAAGGAAAAAAGATTTGGTGGTGACTTTTGTAAGAGAGATAAGATATATTAAACAGTCATTTAAGATCAAAGGACATGATTTATCTAAAGAAAGGAGGTTAGGAAAGATGGAGGAATGGAAACAAACAACACTGGGAGAATAAGCAATGGTACATTGAGAAGGTTGAAATAGATGGATTGAAATAGGATATGCATAATTTGTTGAATGTGAAGCTCATGATCTGCTCTGTAAAGCATCACTTAAATCACAACTAAAAGTAAAAAGAGAGAGAGACAGAGATTAGAAGAATATAATGGATTCATGTTACTAAGGAATGGTTTCAGTAAATTGGTAAATTCTTTAACAAATGAAACTATAATCATTAAAATAATATTCATGATCGTAGTAAAAATGTAAACTAAATAAAACTTTGCTTTTGGGAGACTCACTACAAAATTTTAAACAAATTTTGAAAATTGCATCTCATAATTTGTTCTTTATTTTATAAACGTGTAAATTGGGTGTCTTTCAAGAGTTGCAAAAAGTGTATTGTTGTTTTTTTAAACATTTTATTAGGGGCTCATACAACTGTTATCGCAATCCATACACACATCAATTGTGTAAAGAGCATTTGTACATCATTCTCAAAACATTTTCTCTCCACTTAAACCCCCGACATTAGGTCCTCATTTTTCCCCTCCCTCCCCACTCCCCCCTCCCTCATGAGCCCTTGATAATTTATAAATTATTTTGTCATATCTTGCCCTGTCCGACGTCTCCCTTCACCCACTTTTCGGTTGTCTGTCCCCCAGGAAGGAGGTCACATATAGTTCCTTGTAATCGGTTCCCTCTTTCCTAACCATTCTCCCTTTACCCTTCCTGCAAAAAGTGTTTTTAACACAGCCTCATTGTATTCCTAGACTTGTGACTTTTGACAGTGCTCTGGGGTTGCAACCTGGTAGGCTCTCATCCAGAAGCCTCAGGACTTCACTGACTTCATCTATTTCACATTACTCAACTACTCACTGACAGAAGTTACAGCCCTGGGGGTTCAAACAGCCTGTTTTTAGTACAGTTATGTTATAATTTCAAAAGGGAACAAGCCTACATTGTCAAATATAATCTTAACCATATCCCTTCTTGCACAGCACTTGTTTGCCACTGCAGACACATATATCAAGGTCAAATCATTTGTATAACACATAGTTATTTGATTTTAAAACCTGCATCTATCTTCTTATTTATTCAGCAATTGCTTGTTGAATGTCTGCTGCATGTGAAAAATGAAGGATAAGAGTCAAATAGAAAAGAAATCTATGTTATTTTAATTGGCTTAATCAGAACTTCCAGACATACATATTTTAAATCATATGGTTATATAGTAAACTTTCTTGTTTATTATTGTTAACGTTTTTACACATTTAATATTGCTCTACAGTTAGTTTAAGATTGGTATTTATCAGGAATGAATGTATTTTATTTGGAATCTTTTGAAATAATTAAATAAATCCTTTGTAAAATTTTATTTAATCTGAAAATAGTTGAATAAATGAGCCTTCTCAATTGATTGAATGCTGATGTAATACAACATAATGCTGACATTCCTAAAGTTAAAACATTTGTGTTTTTAACTGAAGAGCACTTATTGACTCTAGAGAAAATATTATTTAGGGTTCTCAAATATGTGTCTTGTAGTGGGATTGATAGAGTACTTTTGTGACGTGTCTCTGACACTTTTGTTGGCATTATTTTGACTTTATTTCAATGAATTGAGTGGTCTCTAATCTTATGATAGGCTCTGGAACATTTCTTTTTTTAAAAATTTAATTGTACTTAAAAAATGTTTTATTCGGACATAATCTACTCCTATCATACAATTCAATCATTCAAGCATATCAAGAAGAGTTGTACAATCATCACTATGATCCGTTTTAAAAGCTTTCTTCCTTCTTGTACTTCTTTTTACCAGCTCAACATTTCCTCCAACCTTCTTTGTCATACGCTCAAGAATACTATTTCAACATGTTAATTATTGAAGCCTTGAAAAATTCATTAGTGTGTCAATTTGGACTCAAACTCTTCACTAGAAGTTTTTCATTAAACTTTTCTATATTGGATATTTATTATGTGTGCATATGTATTTTAAATTTTGGGAGTGAATTTTGGCCAATTGAAATTTCATAAAACTATTGATGGTATTGGAATTTTATAGTTAGTGTCCGGCTATATCTAGTATCAGTCATTTTCAAACTTGCCCACACATTAGAATAACTTAGAGAGATTACTATAAATTGAAGAGATTTATAGCGCAACTTATCTCTCCCAGTTTGTAGCTGTTCTATAAAGTTCTTAATCTGATACAGTGCTGGTAAGCATCAAGAACATGACAATAAAGTGTTGTTGCCAAAGATTATTTTAGTAATTAATATTTCTTCTCTTGTGAATTACCTGATCATATCCTTTACTCAGGTTCCATTTTGTCTTTTTTTATTGATTGGAGAATATTTTTTATATTATAGATATTAATTTTTAATCCGTTTGCAAAATAATAGCTATACATTTTCATATCATTTTTCAGAACATAAAAATCTCTAAAATTACTCAGTGCAGTCTCTTCACATTATTACTTGGTTAGGAAAATTCTCTAAAATAATATTACATATGCTTTTTCTATAAAATTTTGCATTTAAATTTATATTTAGATATATTTAATTTGTCTAAAAGTAATTTCTATGAATTTTTGAAACAAGGGCATAATCTCATTTTCCCAAATATATATATATTGTTGTATGATCATGATTTATTTACTAATGAATCTGATTGTACATATATATGATTTTATTTAGGAGTCCTAATATAGTGGTTACCCATTGTGTTGATAACCCTAAGTTCAGCAGTTCAAAACCACCAGCCACTCTGAGGGAAAGAGATGTGCTATAGTCTTGGAAACTCATGGGGGCAATTTTACCCTGCTCTATGGTAACTATAGGGAGCCCTGGTGGCATAGTGGTTACTAATTTTGCTTCTGAATGCAAGGTCAGCAGTTTGAAACCACCAGCTAGCTGTGTGGGAGAAAGACCATACTTTCTACTCCTATAAAGAATTACAGTTTTGGAAACACACGAAGTCCGGTCTTCCTACATTGTTCTGTATAGCTATGAGTTATCATTGTCTCTGTGACTGAGAGTTTTGTTTTGGTTTCTATCAATTTCTTGTGCTGCGATGCTGAAAGCTATGCCACTAGTACTTCAAACACCAGTAGGGTTACCAAAGTGAGCAGGCTTCAGCAGAACTTCCAGACCAAGTATAGTCTATGAAGAAGGGATCTGCTGTCCATGTCAGAGTAATTCGCTGCTGAAAACCTATGTGTAGCATCAAAACATTGTCAGAGATAATGCTAAAAGATGAGTCCCTCAGGCCAGAAGGCACTCAAAATATGACTGAGGAAGAGCAGTCTTCTCATAGTAAAGTTGACCATAATGGCCTTCATTTGCTAATGGGGGATGATTGAAAATAAGAAGAAACAGCTGTAAAAAATCTACTAATAATCAGAACTTGGAATACCCAAAATATGAACCCAGAAAATTGGAAATGAAAGATCAATATCCTAGGTGTTAATGAGCTGAAATGAACTGGTAATGGCCATTATACATTTTTTTAATCACATGGTTTATTATTCAGTGATTGACACACTTAAGAAGAATGGCTTTGTATTCATCATCAAGAAACACATCAAGATCTATCTTGAAATGCAATGCTGTCCCACTTCAGTTCATCATACTGCAGTTGCTTGTGTGTTGCTGTGATGCTGGAAGTCATCACTGGTTTTGTTCATGATGTGAACAGGTTTGAGCTGAGCTTCTCAACTAAGGACAGACAATTAAGAAGGAATTGGCAACCCACTTCGGAGGAAGTAGCTGCTGAAAACCTCATGAATAACTTGAAAACAGTATCTTATACAGAAGATGTAATAAGTGGAAGCAGAACACGGTAGTGAATTGTGCCAGAGAGAGGCTTATATGGTTGGAAATTGCTCGAAATCTGACTGAGGAGGAACTACTTTCTCAGAGTTAAGTTCACTGTGGTGATAGGAATGGAGTAAACCTGTGGGGATGGAGTATTTGGGATCTTCATTTGCTGATGGGAACAACTCCAGGTAAGAAGCAACCGATGCAAAAAGAAAATCTGCTAATGATCAGCATTTAGAATGTGAAAAGTATGAATATAGGAAAACTGGAAGTCTTGAAAAATGAAATGGAATATAAAAAGATAGATATCCTAGGCATTAGGGAGTGGGAATGGGCTGGTATTGACCACTTTGAATCAGAAAATCTTATGGTTAACTCTGCCAGGAACAACACAATTAATATAAATGGCATTACATTCATTGTCAAAAGGACATTTCAAAATTAATCTTGAAAAACAATGCTGTCTTGTGATAGGATTATATCTATCCACCTTCAAGAAAATCCAATTGATACAATCATTATTAAAACTTATATACCCTTAACATTTAAGATTTATTCTTCATTTCTTGTTTTTCATTATACTATAAATTGTTTGCCAATGTCTGGATAACGTTTTCTTTAAACTACATTGTACATCTCAGATTCATCTACTTGCTACTACCTTAGATCAAGCCATCATCAAAACTCAATTGAAACACTACAAGAACTCTTTAACTGATGTCTAGATCTGTTTTTTCCCCAGGTTACAGTATGTTCTTCACTTAGAAGCTTGAGTGATTATTCAAAACCATCATTTAGATAATATCATTCTGCTTAAAATCTTCTATACTATACACCAAGAAAGAGATCTGATGGCCTTGTGCATTTGATGTTGGTCCAGCTGCAAGTTGGGTGGTTCAAACTCACCAGCTGCTGCACAGGAGAAAGATAAAATCAGCTTATGTTGTACTTTTGAGCGCATGTGTTTCTGCCTGAGCTATTGTGAAATCCAATACATTTTGATTTGACTAATTTACACAAAAATATATTTATTTTAAAGACATAATATGGAGTGTTGTCAAAATGGTAACTGCGTAATACACATGGGAATTTGCTTCAAATGGCTAAAGATGACAAATTAAAAACACCAGGCACTGAAAATTTTCTTGCATCAGCGGGATGGTGTACCTGCTTCATGAATAGATTTGCCCTATGTTTGTGGCAAAGAACAAAGATTTCACAGAAGTTGCCAAAAGACCTTGATGAAAGAGCGGTGTCATTCCATTCATTCATCATAAAACACAAAGGATCCATAACTATGACCTGGGAGATATTGGGAATATAGATGAAACACCTATGACCTTTGATCTTCCAAGCAGCAGAACTGTGGCAAGTTGGGGAGACAAAATTATTTTACTTAGAACCACAGGAAATGGAAAAAAAATTCATAGTCATTCTGTCATGTTTCACTAATGGGACAAAGCTACGGCCTGCCATTACTTTTAAAAGAAAGACCTTGCCTAAAAAGGTCAAATTCCCACCACGAATTACAGTGCACGCACATTCTAAAGCCTGGATGGATGAAGACGGAACAAAAAAATGGCTGAGAGAAATTTGGAAGGGATGATGAGGAGCAGCCTTAAAGAATAAAACATCATTGCTAGTTTGGGATATGTTCAGAACCCACACTTCTGATGACATAGAAAATTGGAAAAGTCTTTTCAAGTTACTTTGGCTTAGTCCAGGTCGGCTTTCATCTGTGTTGCAGCCCCTAGATGTGTTTTTAAATGAACTTTTCAAAGACCATGTGCGAAAGATGTGGCATGAAGGGATGTCATCTGGTCAAGCCCGACTGACAAAAGTTGGAAATCTGATGAAGCCTGCCATAGAATTGATAGCAAAGTGGGTTCGTGATGTATGGGAAGAGATTCCAGAGGACAGGGTGCAATGTGCCTTCAAGAAATGTGGCATTAATAATGCTATGGATAGCAGTGAAGAAGGTGCTTTGTATGAGAATGACAGCAGTGATGGTGATGACAGCAAACTCAGTGATGATGACAAAGTCTATGCTGATAACCTCACACTAGCTAAAGATGAAGCTCTGTTTGGACATACAGATCATGAGGAGGAATCTAGTTTTGAAGGATTTTAACTGCTGTGTTTTAGCTTGGTTACTGATTTTAGCTTGGTTACTAAGGTTTTTGTACTTTTAAAGTGATTGCTGATAACGTTTCGTTTTGGTTGACCCTCTTCTCCACTTACAGAGCTAGTTCACTGTTTTTCTTTGAAATAAATATTTAAAAACATTTAACCTACTGATGCCTCAATTAATATAATTTTATTGATATCTATTTTGATTTTGAAATTTATCAGTAGCTGCTGCATTTCCCAGCCAAGGCTTATGCTTGAGTCAATAAATTTTCCCAGTTTTTTTTTCATGGTAAAATTAGGTACCTCAACTTATATTCAGGTCATCTTATACTGGAGTATGTATAGAATCCTAGCTGGAAATGGTTATTGAATATTTTCAAATGCCTTTTCTACATCTAGTTATATTATCATGTGGTTCTTGTCCCTTTTTCTTGTCAATTTAATGAATATTGTTGATGGTTTTTTGAATGGTGAACTATCCCTGCATCCCTGGTCTGAATCTCACTTCGTCATGATGGGTTATTTTTTTGATATATTTTTGTATTCTGTTGACCAAAATTTTGTTGAGAATTTTTGAAATTATGTTCATTAGAGATATCGGACTGTAGTTCTCTATCCTTGTGGGATCCTTTCCAAGCTTTGGTATCAGTGTTATACTAGCTTCATAGAATGTGTTTGGGAGCTTACCAATTTTTCCTATCTTCTGGAAGAGTTTTTATAGAATTGGTGTCAGCTCTTCCCTGAATGCTTCCTAGAATTCTCCTGTGAAGTCATTTGTACCGGGGATTTTTTTAGTTGGGTTTTACATAGTAACCTTATCTATTTCTTATTTTGCTATGGTATCATATATTCTCATTCTGATTAATTTCTGGTTGGTCCAAAAGGCAGTCCTTTTTCAGAAGTATATTGTTTAGCTTTCATGTATCAGCCCTGTTTTCTTTTTCTTTCTTTCATTTATTTCCAGCTTTATGGCATGGTGGTCAGAGAAGGAAGTCTGTGTGACCTTAATATACCTGAACTTATTCAAGCTTAATTTGTGTTCCAGGGTGTGGTCTATTTTCAAATATGTGCCATGCGCACTTGAAAAAAAAAGTATTATTTTGCATTGGGTTGAGAGCTCTTCATATATCTATTAGATTGAGTTGCCTGACTGTAGCATTTAGCTCTGTAACCTCTTTGCTACTCTTATTTTTCGCTGATCTGTCTGGCTGGGAGAGTGGTGTATTAAACTCTCCTACTATGATTGTCGCCCCTTTAATTTGTTTTTTCATCTTTTGGAGGATTTGGTTGATGAATATTGCGGGTTCTCCCATGGGGTGTGTATATGTTTGTTACACTCACAGCCTCCTGGTCTACTGCTCCCTTAAGCATTATATAGTGCCCATACTTTTCATTTTATGTCCTGCACTTTGAGATTGATTTTCATCAGAAATTAGAATTGCAACTCCTACTTTCTTTAGGTTGCCATTTGCTTTTATATGCATATGAAGCATATAATTGTTTGGGTCAGGCACATTTTGTCTTCAAAGTGACATCCTTAATTTTCAGCACTTTAAATATTTCTTGTGCAGCAAATATACCCAATGCAATGTGTCATTTGGTTTCTTGACTGCTGCTTCAATCTACATTAACTGTGGATCCATGCAAGACAAAATCCTTAATAATTTCAATATTTGTTCCATTTATCATGCTATTGGTTGTGTTATTAGGATTTTGATCTCCCTTACATTGACTTGTAATCCATACTGAAGGCTACAGCCCTTCTTCTCCATTAGCAAGAATTGCTAGCCGTCTACACTTTCAGCAAACAAGATTGTGTCGTGTGCATATTGAAGATTGTTAATAGCCTCTGTCAATTATTTTTAGTTAGTTTTATTGACCTAAAAGGAACATATAATACAATTCAATATTTTAATCATACTAAGATGTATTGTGCAATCATCACCACAATTAACTTTGGAACATTTTATTCCTTCTTGCTCCCATTGGCGTAGACTCCTCATTTCCCCTAACCTCCACTTCTTGGCCCCAGGTAATTGTTATGTCAGTTGCTGTCTTCATAAGTCCATGAACTATGGCTTCCTTAGACAAAAACATACAAAACTAGGACAAACAACAACAACAACAAAAGGACCCCCAAACAATAATACTGTGAAAAAAACAAATGGCTCCATCTAAAAAATGCAAAAGATATTAAAATTTTAAGATAAATTGAATATGGATCCAGAGGGAGATCTAATGACATTTTTTATTGGAAATTATGGCTGTTCACATTTCTAGTCTAAGGAGAGTGGGGAGTCACTGGGGACTCGAGGCACATAGAGATACTACAAATACATTCGGGGCTTCAACTACCATCTGTAGCATTTGCTGAACAGGGTGTTTAGAATTTAATCACTAATATCATTCCCTCCTCGGGGTTAGATCTTATTTTTGATAGTCCTTGGATCACACAGGCCGGTGTTCTTCTTCTGTGTGGACTTAACTGATTCCCCAATTAAATGGATGCTTGTTTTGAGACAAACCTTTAAGACCTCAGACACTATTTTACCTGATAGCCAAGCACCATCTAGTTTCTTAATCACACTTTGCTATAGAATTAATATCATCAGTGATTCTCTCATGAGGGTACATACCAGGCAGGGCTATGTCACAGAACGAATTGTTCTTATATTAAGGCTGAAATCAAGTAAGAATTCAAAATCCATTTGTATAACTATGTTTTCTATATGTCTCTGGTTCACTTTTGGAGACATCTTTGTTATTTCATTTTAATACATCATAGATTATCCTCATGGGGCTCAAGGTAATTCTATGAATAGTAACATTTTGAAAGTCAATGATAAAACACTGTTGTGCAAAAAGTTTTATTCATGTCTAGGGAATCTTATTCGACTCCAATAGCTGAAGTTTAACTTACAGATCTTCATAACTTGGGTGATTGGACACTAGTTACAGAAGACATGAGTATTTGAGATATGATAATACTTTCAGTTGCACTCATTTATGAAGGCAGTACTATACCTGGTAGACTAATAAATTTCACAGAGAAGTAGAGAGAGCATGAAAATAGCAACTAAACATAGGTCCTCAGTTGTCATTTGTTGAGGCCTCTCAAAGCAATAGGTCCAAACCTACTCAAAGTCCAATGCTCACTAATTCCCTAACCTTGGGTTAGCAATCATCTGCTCTTCTCCCAAGAGGGTATTCCAACATAGAGTTCAAGAAAGCATTTCTGGTACAAATGAGTTTAAAGCTGAGTCTTGTTAAAGCAGCATCTAGTTAAAACAATGGGGTTTCCAAGTTGAGACCTTCTAGTGTAGTCTGTGAAGTTATTGTGCATCTTGAAAGTACAGGGTCCAATGTCCCCATTACCAATTGGACTTTTCCCAAGTCACCAATGATGGGCACTCTCCCTCTGGGATTTCCATGTTGTTGTTAGGTGCAATTGTGATATTTACAATACATAGAAACTATATGCACAGCAAAATGAAACACTCCTCAGTCCTGTGTCATCCTGATAATTGGTCCTATGCTTGAGCCCTATTGTTTCAGGAACTGTGTCAGTCCATCGTATCAAGATCTTACTCTTTTTTGCTGCCCTTCTACTTTATCAAGCATGATGCCCTTCTGCAGAGACTGGTCTCACCTTTCAACATGTCCAAAATATGTAAGACTATGTCTTCCCATCCTTGCCACTAAAGAGCACTCTGCACATACTTCTTTCAAGATAAATTGTTCTTTAAGCAGTCCATGGTACTTTCAATATTCTTCTCCAGTGACACAATTAAATTGCATCAATTTTCTGGTCCTTCCTTATTCAATGTCCAATTTTAATGTGCATATGAGGCAATTGAGAACACCATGGCTTGAGTCAGGCACGCCTTAGTCCTCAAAGTAACACGAGTGATTTTCAATACTCTACGAGGTCTTGTACAGCTTATTTACCCAATGCAACACATATTTTAATGTCTTGACTGCTGCTTCCATGAGCATTGATTGTGAATCCAAGATATGCTAAATTCATGACAACTTCACTATTTTCTCAATTTATCCTGATGTTACCTACTAATCCAGTTGTGAGGATTTGGATCTTCTTGATAAGAAATCAAAATCCATACTTAAGCCTGCAATCTTTTATCTTCATCAGCAAAGTGACTCAGTCCTCCTCACTTTCAGCAAGCAAGGTTGTGTCATTTGGATATGGCAGGTTGTTAGTAATCCTTCTTCCAATCCTGAAGCAGCATTCTTCTTCATATAATTCAGTTTCTCTAATGATTTGCTGAGCATACAGATTGCACAAGTACCATGAGAGGATACACACTGGAGCATACCTTTCCTGATTTGAAACCATACAGTATGCCCTTGTCCTGTGCCCACAAAAGCCTTTTGATCTTTCTATAGGTTCTGCATGAGTACAATGAAGTGTTCTGGAATACTCTTCTCAAGGCTAGCCATAAGCTGCTATGATCCACACATTCCAATGCCTTCGCATAATCAGTAAATCACACTGTGGGTGACTGCTGGCATTTTCAGATACCAATGACATTGATTGCAGCATCAGAGGAACACAGAAGCCACCATGTGACAGACAAGTGCAGGGTGGGAGGGGCTTCATAAGTAATATTAAAGGCCTTTCTATAATCCCGATGTTGCTTTCTTCTTCATATAATTCAGTTTCTCAGTTTGTTTGCTCATCAAACTGATTGAGTAAGTATCATGAGAGGCTACAACACAGGCACACACTTTTCTGATTTTAAACAATGCAGCACTTCCTTGTTTTGTTTGCACGATTGCCTCTAAATCCACATACAGGTTGTGCACCAGCACAATGAAGTATTCTGGAATTCTTATTATTCTCATTAGCACCAATAATCGGTTATAATCTATACATACCTTAGCATCATTATAAAATACAAACATCTTTCTGGTAGTCTCTGATTTCAGCCAAGATCCATCTAAACTGAGCAACAATATTCTGTATTTCAAGTCCTCTTCTTAATCTGACCTGAATTTCTGGCAACTCTCTGTCAATATACTGCTTAAACTGTTGTTGAAAAGTATTCACCAAAATTTTACTTGCATGTAATATTAATATTATGGTTGAATATTTGTGTGTGTCAGCTGTTCTTGAATTATTTTCAACTCATGGTGACCCATCTGATCCAGAGTAAAACTTTGGTCCAAAGAATTTTCAATTGCTGAAATTTTGGAAATAGATGACCAGTGCTTTATTCCGCTAGAATTTTCATCTCTTCAGTTAGCTGCCAAGTGTGTCAGCCATACTTTACTCTATGTCAAAATTGTAAGATGATGACTAAACAATCAAAATCGACCTTATTGTTTTAGGTCTGAGCTGATGTTGAGTCAATTCCATCCGGTAGCATTCTCATATGTACAGAATGGACTTGCTTAATATAGTTTTCAATGCTCTGGTCATTTAGAAGCAGATTACCAGGAATGTAATTTGAGATACCTCTGGATAAGTTCAAATCACCAACCTTCCAGCTAGTAGCACCTAAAAATTAATGTTACCTAAAGATTCCTGATTCAGCCATTGACTGCCATAATAGAAGTAAATTATATGTCTGGCAGTTTTAGGTAATGCATTTATTTTGTTTTATCTTTATATCTTTTCTTTCTTTTTTCTGATAGTTTTATTGACAACTGTGATAGGTAGGTTTATTGTGTCAACCTGGCCAAGAGGATATGTGGGAGTAATAAGGTCACAGTTTGATTGGAGGTCAAAGAGATAAATGGCTCTGTGAGCCCAACTCTCCCACTCTTGCTCTCTGATGATTGGACCAGAATGCAGCTGCCTTAGTTTGTTCCCTGCCTCAACTTGTGAACTAACTACACTTGTGAATTTGTAACTACACTACAAGCCAAGGATCATGCTACTAGATTTTAAGGTTCCTTCCAGACCTGCTTCGCCACACTGCTGGTATATACATCCCTAGAACCGGGAACTGTCGTATCCTGTCATCTAGCTGACTGTTGTTGACTCAACCTGCTGTTTGCTGCCTGTGGCCAAAATGCCTGCATTGCCCAAAGGAAGACTCAGCTGTCTGATTCCTTGACCTTGGACCCAGCAGCCCTTGTGACTTGAAGGATTTCCAGTATATTAACTGTTTCACGGAAGTTAATTGAACTGAGCCATCTGTACTGCTGTGTGGACTAATTAGCCATTATATTCCTTCATGCTGTATCTATCTTTCTATCTATCTATCTATCTATCTATCTATCTATCTATCTGTCTATCAGTGTCCTAGTTTTGTTTCTCAAGAGAACTCTGTCTAACACACATGTAATTCACATATCATATAATTCAGTAATTTAATCACATCCAGAAGGACTATACAACAATCACCACAATCAGTTGTATAACATTTTCTTCTTTCTTGTACTCATAATTATTAGCTCCCCATTTCCCCGTGACCTCCCCAGCTATACTCCCAAGGAAGATAATCCAGTTACTAGGTCTATAGATTTACTCTCCTGTGTTTCATATACAGAAAATAATTAAAAACACAAAGCTAATAGTGCCCGGCTATCAAAAGATATAGCACCTGGGGTCTTAAAGGCTTGAAGGTAAACAAGTGGCCATCTAGCTCAGAAGCTTTGAACAAAGCCCCTATGGAAGAAACACACCAGCCTGTGTGACCACAAGGTGTCGAAGGGATCAGATATCAGCCATCAAAGAACAAAAAATCATATCGTTGTAAATGAGGGGGAGTGCAGAATGGAGACCCAAAGCCTATCTGTAGGTAACTGGACACCCCCTTACAGAAGAATCGCGGGGAGGAGATGAGCCAGTCAGCGTGCAGTGTAGCAACAATGAAACATATAACTTTCCTCTAATTCTTAAATGCTCCCTCACCCCCACTATCATGACCCCAATTCTACCTTATAAATCCTGCTAGACCAGAGGATGCACACAGGTACAGACAGTAACCGGAAACACAAAGAATCTAGGACAGATGATCCCTTCAGGACCAGTGCTGAGAGTGACGAGGCTAGAGGGTGGAGGGAAGGGGGGTTATAATGGGGGAACCAATTACAAGGATCTACATATAACCTCCTCCCTGGGGGACAGACAACAGAAAAGGGAGAAATCAGACAGTGTAAGACATGACAAAACAACAATAATTTGTGATTTATCAAGGGTTCATGAGGGAGGGTGGAGCAGGAAGGGAGGAGAGAAAAATGAGGAGCTGATGCCAAGGGCTTAAGTGGAGAGCAGATATTTTGAGAATGATGAGGGCAACAAATGTACAAATGTGCTTGACACAATTGATGTATGTATGGATTGGGACTAGAGTTGCAAGCACCCCTAATAAAATGATTTAAAAATAAAAAATTTAAAACACATAAAAATTAACAAGCACAACAAAGTAAAACAGATAAAAACCTCTATCAATCTATGTGATGTGGTGGTTACAATTATTCTGCTAACTGAAAAGTTAGCAATGGGAACCACCAGTCACTCTGCAGGAGAAAGATGAGGTTTTCTACTCCTGAAAAGAGTTAAAGTCTCAAGAATCCACAGAGAGTGCCACCCTGTCCTAAAGGTTTGCTATGAGTTGGAATCTTCACAATCACAATAATTTTGAGTTATTTTGTTTTTTGAGGTTTTTTTTCTTTCCCATCCTTAAAATTCTCTTTGCTTAAAATCTATGAAACAAATATTAAAATATGCCATTATTAGTAAGATTTTTCAAATAAACATTTTTAAATAAGGCTAAAAAGTTATTTTATTTATTAATGTTCAAATTATTTTAACATTTTGTACTTAAAACCAAATTAATAAATGAAAAAGTATATAGACCTAGATGAAGGTTTGCTAAGAAGGAATTGCATTACATGATGATATTTTGGTTTAATAAAAATTCTATGATTCTGTAACAGCAAAAAAGGTTCAACTCTAAAGCAGAAAATATTGAAATCTGGAATAAATTATAATGGATCATAAGTGAGATCAAATGATAGTGTGCTAAATTTGAAACTAAGTCAATCTGCAACAATTCACTTTCAAGTACATTCTGCGTGTTAGGAAGGTTATTCACATCCCTAGTCAGAGGGGTTTAATCTACAGGTATTTCCCCTTCACTTTTTTCTTTTTTAAACTGAAACACCTTTAAAGTGGGTCAAAAGGGAGATCAAATGATAAGATATTAGATTTTGACCTAAATGAATATGCCACAATCAACTTTACAATTCTCTCTGGCAGATAATAAGGCTATTCACATCCCTCAACTATGATTGGAGGAGATCCACTGAAGGCTTGATTCATATGTGGACCCTGCAAATGTACTTTGGGCTTCTGCGGTCATCCATAGCCTTCTGTAAACCAGACGTTCACAAGTTAAGCTGATACTTAGGCAATGCATGTTAAATGGGAAGAATGGAATTGGAAAGCATTCTGCAAAAGGAGCAAGCATAATGAAATATCTCAAGATCTTATTTTGAGAGCACTACTGAAAAAGTAGATTATTTTCTTTTGATTGATGTTTAGAAAATTTGAGGCACAAGGTAAAACAATATAATGGTCATCAAATATATAAAACAGCTATCAAGGAAAAAAGTTCTTGCCAACAGAATACCTAATGGTAAAACTGATAAGGATTTGAGCTCAGAATTATTCAATGATAGCCTTGAGCTGTATGTTCATATAGAAAGCTATTGAGCAAAGATCACCACAGCGTAGTCACTAAGTATGTCAATTTCTACCCTTCAAATTCTATGAACTATAAATGTATATATTCTGAATTTTTCACTAACAATAACACTTTAGAAAAAAAGATATTTCTTAAAATGTGAAAATAAAGAATTATTGTCAAAAGTGAAATAATTTATCTTCTAATTGCTCCGGCTATGAATATTTTCCTCATATAAATATTTGTAATATTTTACATGAGTTACTAGAACATAGTCCATGGAAAAATTGCTTCCTAAAGAAACATATTCACTGGAAGGAGGTACAGAGTAGGTTAAAGAATATAGCCTTTGGGCTGAAAATTTAATCTGGAGAAAATTCCCTGTGCGTCTAACTCACTCATTTGCTGTGAGTTCTGTAACAATTTCCATATCAGTTAACATAGAAAATTGTATAAGTAAACTCCTATTTCAATGGCCTTAAAGAGTCAGCACTGAGTGCTTTAAATTCCATACTTTTCCACATTTGATAGGTACATGTAGCAATCAGAGTTGAGAAGCATACCTACATTTCACTCCTGCCTTCAGCGTCAAATGCCAAATGCCTTCGTTCACTCTTTAATTTGCTGTGTGCGTAGAGGTCTATTGTTGTTCTAAGATTATTAGCATATATTTGCCATATACTGAGCAATTACATGATTCATGGACTTTTGTTACATCCCGGGTGACCTGTGTGAAAGGAGACCAAATGTATTTTCATTCTTTAAGAAATGGAAAACAGGAGCTGGCTCAAGATGCCATTCTTTAAGATTGAAGACAACTCAAGAGACTTTGATACTTAGATGCTGTGAATAATTCTGTGGACAAAATCAGCATAATTGAAAGCAGATATGGACCAAGCACCATGGTATTATTGTACATTCACCCTAACTTTCCTATTCTTAAAATATATGCTGTTGCCAAACAGTGTAGTGTCTTTTTTTGGTAACATGTCCACATTTGCCCTGTCCTCCATTCTCCATTACCGGAACTCAGACCTAAGCTCTCCCCTGTACTTCAACTTCCCAGCGTACATATGGACATTTAATCATCTCTGGACATCATTTTAACTCTTAAATCACAACAAAGTCACTGTTTTCACTAGTGTTTAATGCTACTTCCAAGACAAATGAAAAGATTTTCGGTTTAGGCTTCTGAATTAGGAGCCCTGGAGGTGTAGTACTTTAAACATTGGGCTACTAGCAAATGGTTGGTGATCCTAGCCCACCAGCATCTCTGTGAGCGACAGATGAGATAGTTTGCTTCCATTAAAATCTGCAGCCTCTGAAATTATAGGAAGCAGCGCTTCTCTGTCCCATAGGGTCATTATGAGTCAAAATTCACTCCATAACAGTGTGTTCGGTTGGTTGGTGGGTTGGTTGATTGGTTGGTTGGTTGGCTTAAGATTAGGTCTATACAAAGAAAACCAGGCCTATTTAAAATCCAGCAAAACATACTAGATTTTATGTTTGCAAAGTCTCACCAGGCACTTTGCCTAAATTTCTTAGTTCAAAGCACATAAAACTAATTTTGTACAAATCTGGCATTCCTTACAAATACTGTAAGGAATTACAGTATTCATACTGTACTAAATTATCATAACCGTTTCTAAAACAACATGAATGCAACAAAAACATGTGGGTGCTTTAGCTATAACTAAAACATATACTCTTCTCTATCCAAAGTAGAGAAAAATCTGTTCTGCATAGTAGAAGAACAGTATTTAATTTCTGTTTGAGAATGCTTAAAACAAGTGAGTATTAAGAGTTGGAAAAATATATTTGGAATAAGAAAATATGGGTTCAAATGTCAGTTTTGCCATTGTATCTTCATCTATGAAATGGGAATAATAAACTGATTTCACAAAGTTGTTCTATGTGTTATATGGAAAATATATGTTGACACCTGAAAATTCAATATCATGATTTTTTTTCTAAATAAAAAGGGAAAAGCAAGTCTCATTATATTCCCAGTCACTTAGAAAATGCACACTTCAAATTTCTATCAAGTACCAATTGTGTCAGTCTGGGGGGACTAGGGAAATAAATCTAGGAAGACTTATATGTGTATAAGAAAGAGCTTTAAATACAAGAGCAATTGAATATTGAGAAAACATCCCAGCCCTGTGCAAATCAAGTCCACAAGCCTGATATTATCCCATATGCCCAATACCAATCTATATGTTCCTCTTCAGACTCATGAAACACATGCAATGATCATGAATGCAGGGAGATCACTGGTCAATGTGTGGAAAGTCTTGTGGATGCAGTGGTGGTAGAAGCATCTCAGCACTGGCATGCATCTCCACATAGCTCCTCCAGCTCCAGGGCTGTGGCTGCACCATTGTAGTTCCATCAGGCTCATTGTCAGCAATGTCTTGCAGGCAGTGAGTCCGTGTGCTGCCTCCAGCAAGCTATTTATCTCTTTAGGGGCTCCAAATGAGGTCATCAAGCTGTGACTGATTGACAGGCTAAACTCCATGCCTTCACTCTTAGGTCTCAGGTTGACAAGAGATTATGTAACTACCACACCAACTCTACTCCAAAATATTGAGCTCCCCTCTGACCTGACTGTTGTCAAAAGTTAAATGTAAAATCAGTAAGTAGCAGATAAAGATACCAATGACTTGGATTAAAGACACAAAATCCCTGCGTTTTGTGTGTGTGCGTGTGACCTTTAATAAAGTCAGAGAGGACTTAAAGTCATAGTGTATCAGGGAATACATCTGACTATTATGTCAAATATTTCATTGCCTTTTGTACTTTGCCAACATAAGAATCTCTAGATTATTTTGATTCTAGTGGAAAACTGTGTGCGACATGGGGAGTGGGTTTCTCAGGAAGAAATGTGGATATGCACATGACATCAGAAATATCTGTGGGCAATTCTAGTGTGTGGTATATTGAATTATAGATAAAAAGGAAATAAATGTATCCATATGACAAAAATTGCCTGCATAATGTTGACCATGTAGCTGATAACCACCCTTTGGTCATAGAAAGGCTTTCCATTACTTGAATCCCTGGCTGAAGCCAAGAATCTTGTAATTGACCTGATTATGTAATTAAGGAGGTTTTAATGTTAACAACAGTTTTGTGCCTATACATGATTTATTTTGCTAAATACAAGTCTTTATTTCTCTGTCAAGAAATGCTATGACTTTTATTTTTAGATACTGGGGGGGGGGATCAGGAAGTAGCTCATTTGCCACTAAAAGAAATAAGATAGTCTAATGAATAGGTGTGGGGATGAATTATTTTAACTCAACCTTTTTTTAAATTAAATAATCATTTTATTAGGGGCTCATTCAACTCATCACAGTCTGTACATACATCATCTGTGTCCAGCACTTTAGTACATATGTTGACTGCATCATTCTTATGACACCCACTTTCCACTTGAGCCCCTGATATCAGCTCATTTCCCCCCTCCTCCCAAACTCCTGATAATTTATAATTTTTTTATTATTTTTCATACCTTATCCCATCCAACGTTTCCCTCACCCACTTCTCCACTGTCTGTCCCCCAGGGAGGAGGCTGCATGTAGACCTTGTCCTCTGTTCCCCCTTTCTCCCTCTCCTTCCCTCCACCCTCCCACCATCGCCACACTCTCCACTGGTCCTGGGGGGGGTTCATCTGTCCTGGGTTTACTGTATTTCCAGTTCCTATCTGTGTCAGTGCACCTCCTCCAGTCCAGCCAGATATGTAAGGTAGAATTGAGATCATGGTAGTGGGGTGGAGGAAACCTTTGTTGTTTTGGTACCAAATCAGTTTTCTCTTGGTTTGGTTTTTGTGTGTTTATTTATGGAATGCAATCTTATTATTTACAATTCCATTTGGAAATGTTCAATTTTATCATCTATGTTGAAAATCTGCCTTGGGGAACCTGTAGAGCTAAGAGAGATGATACGTGACCATCTGAAAGTGTCAAGAGTTGGCAAACATGTATTGAAAACAAAGCATTTGTCTTGTTCTGTGTCAAGTGTGTTATAGATGTGAAGACATGCAATTTTGACCTTACAGGAACCTGTGCTTTACAGTGAGAGGCTAGAATATGAACACACAATGAGAATACAGTGTAGGCATTGTTGATAAAATGATGGGCGCATTCTTCTTAGGGGAACTGATACAAGCCTTACAAGTGTAAACTTGAACAGTGACTGGTTACTCATTAAGTGCAAATAAAGAATATCAAGAATGACAGTACTGACATATAAAGGGTTGAATATTTATGAAATTGTGGCATAGTTGTGCAATTGCTAGTGGTTGAGAGTATAAAGAGTGAGTTGAAGTCTGTTAAGAAATAGCATTGTTAACAGGTTTGAGAAATTTAGAGATATCCAGATGGGAGTGGGCAAGCTAGGTTAAGGTTTTCTGTATGGAAGAATGAGATTAGTTATTGGATTGGTAATTTTAAGAAGATCATTCTGAGAGTACAAGGGGGGCATTATTTCTTTTCTATCTTTTTGAGAGATGACAGATTAAGATAGCAAGTCCAAAAGAAATGTTAATTATATTTTAGGGCAGAAATATAGGTGAGAAATTATCATATTCAAAGTAAAAGGCATTTAGAAGAGAGGGAGTAATTTATACTTATATTAAGTTTACTTAAAAGATGTTTACACAGTATAACATTGTTATAGGTGACTTCATCAAATTTTTAGTTTTATAGAGGATTTATCTAAATGCAAAACAGCTTGAAAGAGTCAACTCAAGAAATATTTACTTATCACTTATTGTGTGAGTGTATAACTTCATGCAATGTTTGTATCTCTCAGTATGTGCTTTTGACCAAGATGTACATGTGAAAACTCTTTCCCTGAAACACTCCCTCAAAGTCTAACAGGGGGAACAACAGAGGGCTCAATTTGAATCTGTTTCCAATTAGAATCCAAAGATAGCATCTACTCAAGCTCTTAAGTACCTAAGCTAGAGTCTTCCTTTCTCACTAAACTCCCACCACATGTTGTTGTTCCAGCTTCTGTAACTTATTTTAGAGTGGGATAAAATTATATTTGACTTCAGGTTTTGTGGATGACCCACTGGTGGCTCTGGGCCGTGAAGCCTCCAAATGCCATCTGGTGGCTCTTCTTGTATCTGCCTTAATTTATCTGATTTGGCGAATGGCTTCAATTGGAAAAGCAGATGATAGGTTGAGAGGCTGAAAATGACCATTTAATTTCATGTTAAGAAAACTGACCAGCAAAAGCGGAGGTGCTATTATTTCCACTGAAATGTTTGATTACTAGAATTATAAAGCACAGGACCCAGAAAAGCAGTCAATATAAAAACAATGCTGAAAAGTTCAGGGAAAGTATGGTAGTTTTAACAAACATCACTAGATAATGTCATTCATCTAGCTGAGTGGTAGACAGAAATTTTTCTGTTAGTTCTACAGTCTCAAATGAATAAAAACTACCGGACAAATAATACTTCACTTTCTCTTTTCTAAGTTTGATCTTTCAACAAAAAGATTTAAAAATTAGGACTTACAAGTGTGAATATGCTTTCAATTTACTACCAAAAGCTCCTTAATCATGTAATCATCAAAAAGTTTCCTCAAAGAGTTCAGCGTTAACATACTGGCTAGTCACAGAATGTGTTACTTGTACAATAATTTAAATAAATTAATTAAACTTAATTTCACATTCAAGATTCAAGATATATCTCTCCTTATGGTTAAGTGGATATGGATAGATTGTAGCATATATGAACCTAAAAGAGCATGCTGGGAACTGAAATTTATTATGATTGCAGGAAGGGCCACAAAAAAACAAGGAATCAATCTCAAAAAAAATATCCAAAAGTTAAGGGAAAAATAAGGTGCCATTTCATCAAATATCCTTGTAGATAATTATTCAGTTAGTTGAGTAGTATATAGAAACTAAGTAAAAGTCAAATCATTTTTCCCTTTAAATGATTGAGGACCTACTAAAAGACATAATTAATTCTAACCAACACTGCATGCAAATGTAAAATATTAATCATAGGGAAGTATTAGTATAGAGGAATATGTAGGAATTCTCTGCACTATCTCCTCATTTTTTCCTGTAAGTCTAAAGGTGCTCAAAAGAACTTAAAATCTATTTATTAAAAGATTAAATAGATCATTCTCCAAGTTGTGTTCAAGAATATATTAGAATTTTTTCTATTTTCTTTTGAGAAAGAAAATTGTGAAACTCTTTTTATCAGAGGAGGAAATGTAACCAAGCATTCCTGTGTTTCTCGGTAACTTCCCCACAACTATCTAGGCGTCTGTATAAAACCAGGACTTACTGTCCTTACCAGGATGACTTCCTGGTTGGAAGTTCCCCCTCTAGGCCCACCTTGAGCCTCAACTCCAATAGTTTATTTCCATCCACCCAGGTACCACACATGAAGAGGTGATAGTACTCAGTTAAGTAGAAACCCACAATAAAAGGGCCTTCTGATATAAACATAATAACAAATGAGCTGCACACTTCCTATATAATATACAGGGTCTATAAATGACTCTGGTAGATTTCTTAATATACCTCTCACCTACCCCAACTATCATTACATCAAGACCCCAGTTCCTCCACCTAAGTAACACACACTCTTTTATTACCTACCAAGTAACAACACATTTTTATAACCCTCTTGTCCAACTCATCAAAAATTACTATATTTAACAAAGAGGCTTCAGATGATTAATACTACCACTTAAAACCTATTCGTGAGCCATTTGTACTCTATTCCTCTTACTCCACAATTATTATTCCATCCTCATTTCCACACAATATGATTTCCAGCTCCTATCTCTTCCTTCTCTAACCTAAAGAGCTAACACCTCCCCACTACACAACCCAGAAGCCTATGTATCATCTACATCTCAACCACTACATGGCACAAAACAGCCATCAACAGCTACCACAAAAGAGAGAGAGCAGCCAGATAGAGAATACAAGCAAGTGATGTTTAGGGCCCTAAAAGAGATTAGGGGATCAATTCTGAAAAGACATGAAAAAATGGAGATAATAACATCACATGCAAAGCAAATTCAGAAACTAAGCAATTGCTTAGCAGAAATTAAAAAACAACAACAAATTACACCATTTAGCATAAAGCAACATGCCCATAAGGAAAAAGCATACCTGCCTGTGTGACCATGAGGTTTCAACGGGATCAGGTAACAAGCATCAGAAGATATTGTTGAGAACAAGGGGAGTTGTAGCAGAGACCAAAAACCCATCTGTAAACAATACTCACAGAATGGTCACAAGGAAGGAATAAGTCAACCAGGATGTAGTATAGCACCAATGAAACACATATTCCTCTAGTTCTTTGAGGTTTCCCCCAACTATCATGACCACAGTCCTACCTCTCAGTTCTGGCTAGACCAGAGCGTGTACCCAGGTTTAGATAAGAGCTCATGACACATGGAATCCAGGTCACATTAAAGCCTTCAGGAACAGAAATGGGAGTAGTCATACTAGGAGGGTTGTGGGAAAGGGGAAGTCAAAGGGAAGGAAGGGGAAAACAATCGCAATGAGTGACTCATAAACACCACCACCCACACACACACACATCCCTGAGGGAGATGAACAACAGAAACGTGGATGAAGGGAGACACCAGTCACTGTTAGATATGAAAATGATAAAATGTATAATTTATCAAGGGTTCACAAGGTATGGAGGGTGGGGGAATGAGGGTAAAAACAGGAGCTGATATCAAGGGCTCAAATAGAAAGTAAATGTTTAGAAAATTATCAGGGCAAAATATGTACAAAGGTGCTTGATAAAATTGATATATGGATTGTTAAAAGAGCTGTAAGATCCCCCAATAAAATGATCTTAAAAAAAAAAGAATGTAGAAAATGTTCTAAAACCGACTGTGGTGATGATTGTACAACACTTCTTAAAGTGATTATAGATTGAAGTGTATGATGTGTGAATCATATGCCAATAAAAAAATGTACAAGATCTAACCAATAGAATAAAAAAATGGAAAATCGAATCTGTAAACTTGAAAACAACCAAGCAGACTTCAGCAAACGGGAGAAACAATCAAACAAAACAGCAAAAGAGTCTCAAGAAACCCTGATGATGATGTGAGATGCCATGAAGCAAACTAATATTTAAATTATTGATGTGCCCAGGAAGAAAGAAACAAATAAGTCTACAGTTAAAAAATTATTGGGGGTGGGGGGAGATTTACCCAATATCACAAAGGAGGAGACGATAACCATCAAGAAGCAAAGAAAACATTAAATAGAATAACTGCCCTTGCAGTTAAAAACAAACAAACAAACAAAAATCAAAACGTATAGTAATCAAGTTATTCAACTTCAAGGATAAGGACAGCAGAGAATCATGAAAGCAACTATAGAGAAAAAAGTAGTAACATACAAAGGTAAACATATAAGAATAAACTCAAACCTCTGCAGAGAATATACAAGAAAGAAGAAATTGGAGCAACCTATTCCGAAATTTGAAAGACAACTGTAATCTGAGATTAATTTATCTAGCAAAGTTTCCATCAAATTTAAAGGAGAAATAAAACTTTTCTCAAAGAAGGAAATAATTAGAGAATTTGTAAAAACAAAACCAGCATTACAAAAAATACTATCCAGTTATTTATGGGCAGAAAACCAACAACTGCAGCTCTCAAACAAGAGGTCACTGCAGGGTGAAACACAACCCCAAAACCAATACACCGAGACAGGATCCCAAACATGACGGATCTATTGGAGGAACTAAGACACAAGCAAACTCCTCACACATAGACACCAGCCAAAAAGGGGATAGGAAGGACTATTATTTCAAGTACAAATAATGCAAGATGACAAAAACTAATCTACATTTAGATTTTATTACACGGACTGGCAATGGACTAAATACACCAATCAAAAGACAAAAAATAGCAGACTGGATTAGACAACAAGTTCCATCCATCTGCTGCCTTCAAGCGACACATCTTACACTTACAGACAAAAATAGACTGAGAATCAAAGGATAGTGAGAATTTTACTAAACTAATGAAAATCAAAAGAAATCAGGGGTGGCAATATTAGTCTCCAACAAAGTAGACTTCAAGGTACACAACATAGCAAAAGAAAAAAATGGGCATTACATATTGCTCAAAGGATCAATAGACCAAGAACATATTACCATAATAAACATATATGCACCCAACAAAAGACCCTCGAAATTCATCAACCAAATCCTCAAAGAGAGGACAAGAGAAATCAGCAGATCAACAACAATAGGTGACTTCATTACACCATTCTCAAAGAAAGAGAGGTCAACAGGTAAGAAACTCAATAAAAGAAAGGATGACCTGAACAGCTAGACCTCTTAGATATTTACAGAGCTCTCCGATCAACCGCAAAATAATACAAATTGTTCTATAATGCACATGACTCATATTCTAAAGTAGACCATATGCTGGGCCATAAAGCAAGTCTGACACAATTCAAACACATGCAGATCATTAAAACTATCTTCTCCAACCACAGAGCCATAAAATTCTCCAACAATGGAAAGAATTTAAAAAAAACCAAACACTTGGAGACTCAACAATACAATAGTCAAAAAATACTGGGCAATAACCCAAGTAAGAAAGGAATCAGTGGGTGCCCACCTTCCTGGTATGATCACTAAAAACAAAGGTGTGCATAAGCAAAGGTG
>NW_022103906.1:202053-214302 GCF_000313985.2 Echinops telfairi
AAATGTGCTTTATACAATTGATGTATGTATGGATTGTGATGAGTTGTATGAGCCCCCAATAAAATTATTTTTTAAAAAACACACACACAAAAAGAAAGGAAATGAAAAAGTTCCTAGAAACTCATGAGAATGATAATACAACTATGTGAACTTGATAAAAGAATGAAGAGGTGGAATCTAGCCTGTCAATCAAATCACAGCTTGATGATGATCCCTCTTTGTGAGCTTGGCCTTCTCATGAGGATTCTGGGAACTTCATCTCTTCCTCTCTGAGGGAGGGACACATTTTCTTTCTCTGCTTCACATTCCTGTTGACAAGTCACATGGAGCCACACTGATGGAAGCCGGAGCCCTGGAGATGTCTCCACTGCCATTGCATTCACAGGACTTTCCACACTGGCCGGAGATCTTCCTGCATTTAGCATCATTGCATGTACTACATGAATCTGAAGAGGAATTCATGGGCTAATATTTGACTTAGGGGCTAATATCGAATTTATGGACTTAATCTAGACTGGGTTGGGATGTTTTATTGCTGAATAATTACTTTTTTATATAAAGTTCTCTCATACATATATGAATGTCCCTGGATTTTTTTTCTCTATTCAACCTGGACTAACACAACAATATACCAAAACCTATGGGACACAGCAAAAGCAGTTATCAAAGGTCACTTTATAGCAATTAATGCACACATGAAAAAACAGGAGAAAATCATGTTCAACACCTTAACATAACACCTCCAACAACTAGAACAGAGTCAGCAGCATAAACCTTCCAACAGAAAAAGAAAAGAAATCATAAAAATTAGAGCAGAAGAAATAGATAAGATCATTAAGAAATTTACAACTAAAAAACCAGGTCTACATGACTTCCCTGGAGAATTCTACCAAGTATTGCAAGAAGAGCTGAAACAGATCCTACACAAACTCCTCCAGAATATAGAAAGGGACAGTAAACTCCAAATCTCATTCTATGAAGCCAGTTTAACCCTGATACTTAAACCAGGCAAAGACCCCACAAGGACAGAGAATTACAACCAATATCCCTCATGAACATAGATGCAAACATTCTCAATAAAATATGTGCAAATAAAATCCAATAGTATATAAATAAAATAATACATCATGACCAAGTGGGATTCATACCAGGTATGCAGGGTTGGTTCAATATACGAAAAACAATTAATGTACTCTACCACATTAACAAGAAAAAGGATAAGAACCATATGATCATATAAGATGATGCAAATCATGCATTTGACAAGATCCAACATTGATTACTAATAAAAGCTCTCAAAGAGATAGGATTAGAAGGGGTAAACCTCAACACAATAAAGGACGTATATGAAAAACCAATAATTATAGTACACTCACTGGAGAAAAGCTGAAAACATTTCCACTGAATAAGGGAATCTGACAAGGATGTTCTTAAGTGTATCCCCACTTAAATTCAACATGGTTCTGGAAGTCCTAGCCAGTGCGATAAGACAAGATAATGATCAAGAGATTACAATTGGGCAAAGAAGTGGAACTTTTGCTGTTTGCAGATGATATGATTTTATATACTGAAAATCCTAAGGGGTCCACAATAAGATTGCTGGAATAATAGAAGAGTTTAGTAAAGTAACAGAATACAAGATTAACAAGCAGAAATCAATTAGATTCATATATCAGAGATGATAAAACTGAAAGAAAGAGAAGAAAAACACCAAGAAAACAATACCATTCACAATGGCCACACAAAAGCTGAAATACCTAAGACTAAACCTATCCAAAGAAACAAACAACCTGTACAAAGAAAACTACAAAACATTATTATAAGAAACGCGAAGGTACCAACACAATTGGAAGACTATCCTGTGTCCATAAATCAGAAGACTCAATATTGTGAAAATGTCAATATCACCTAAAGCAATCGACAAATGTAAGGTAATCTTGACCCAAATTCCAGCATCATTCTTTAAAATAATGAAAAAGTTTACCAGCTTCAAATGGAGAGAGAAGAAACCCAGGATAAGCAATGAACTTCTCAAGAAGAACAAAGTAGGTGGTCTTGCCCTACGTGACCTAAAACCCTACAGCCACACATATACAGCCACAGTTGTCAAACAGTCTGTTCCAGGTATATGAGAGATATATGGACCAATGAATCATGACAGAAACACAGAAATATGATCATCTGAATACAAGCAATTGATTTTTGACAAAGGTCTAATAAGCATTAAATGAGAAGCAGATGCCCTTTCAATAAATGGTTTGGGGAAATTGAATATACTGTACACCATATAGAACAATGAAACAAGATCTGTATCTCACTCCATGAACAAAAAACAAGCTCTAGGTTGATCAAACACCTAAATGTATAAAATATAGAAAAGCTGTCAGGATCACCAATGAGAAAATTGGGAAAAATCAAGTGCCTTAATGCAGGGAATAAATGGGCTATCAGATATAACAAAGGAAGCACCCTACATGGAATGCAAAATAGATGAGTGGTACCAATTAAAAATAACACACTCATGCACATCAAAAGACTTCTTTAAAAGAGTATAATGGGAGCCCACAGATATGCATATCGGTTGGTAGGGAAAACAGGAGGACTTGTTGGGGAGAATAATGACTGAAAATGCCCTGGGGAACCCCTATGTGTCCCTGGTGGTATGCACTGAATGAGCCACATTGACCTGGGCTTCTGCATGCATCCTGGGGACCCAGTCAGGGTGCCGTGGAATGCTAGAGAATTAAATTTTGGAGCTTGGGGGGAACTCAGCATGTTCCAGAGCCTTCACCAGTATGATCTGATGTAGAACATCCACTGGGTGAACTGGACTCTACTCAGACACACTTGAAACCTGAGAACTTAAGCCAGAAAATACATGGTGTCTGAGGAAGCAGAAGACAGCTGTACCATGATTGCTGAACATAATCATGCAGGTGAACACAGATGGTCTTGCTGCAACAATGCCCTATATGCTGTATTAAGATATGTATTATTCTGGCACACCTGTGACTGACATGGTCAGAGATTATAATAGTAAATTTTCCCTGACAATTAAACAACATTGTTGGTGTAAATAGGATGTAGGCATGAAAGAATTGATCCTGTAAAATGAATAATTCATGTTTTGTGATTTGGAGTTAGCATACATTGGCCCAATATCCCTCTCAACAGAGCTTTAAAAAATTTGTACAAGGGCTAATCAAAGACAATATTTATGGAAGATCAGTGTGCCCCAGGGGGATAAAGGATAAGACTCTCTACCATAAATTAACAATGAAGATTTGAAAGGGAGTCAAAGACAGATAAAAACAAACAAACAAACAAACATAGATCCAGGAATGGGTTTTGGGAGCCACTAAATTCTACCTACATTAGTTCCTAAATTAGTTCCTACATTATGGCCTTGCTTGATGCTCGTCCTCAGTAAGGGAACACAGAAGATAAGTGTGATATTGCAAAATGTGGGGAAACAATAAGATGGTGCCTGGCTATCATATAATACAGCATCTGGGGTCTTAAAGACTTGTTTTTAAACAAGCAGCTATCTAAGTGAGATGTCAACTAAGTCCACATGAAAGAAGCACACCATCATCAGTCACCGAAGAATTGTAAATCATATAATCCAAAGTTGAAGGACGGAATAGTATCAGAGCCTAAATTGCAAGAATCTGGTTTGTAGAAGGCTGTGGATGACGCCAGGAACCCAAGATACATTTGTGGAAACTAGATAGGAAATAAGCCTCTGGTAATCTCCCTTTATCCGTAATAAATGGATGGGGGGAAATGTGGTTACTAAACAGAATGCAATGGCGATGACTATGGAAAATCAAAAGGATAAACTTAACATGTATGGTAAAAACCTTGCCAATTGATTCTCACTTGGTGTATGCTAGACCTGATGTGGTTTTCAACATTTTCTGTATTTTCTTTGTTCATGTTAGGGTTTATTTCAGGTGTGTTTTGTAATTGGGAGTCACCCTCTATAATTTCTCTTTTTGTTTTTCTATTTGGGGGTATATAAAGCCCAAGATTGATGAACCTATAGGGACAGCAAGAGGAATTAGGATTTCAATGGAGCGGCGAGGGGAGGTACAGGAGTGTGATGGGGGCGGGGGTGGGGGTGGGGGGTGGAGGCTTTAAAAGAGAGATGATTCCAGGAAGGAAAGGAATGATTGGAAACTGATTGTGGTAGGAGTTGTACAATACTATTTGATGTGGTTGAACTATAGAATGATATATGTATTAACTCCCAATTAAAAAGAAAATTATAAAATAAATAAATACGTAAATAAATAAAATAATTTGACCCACCAAAAAAGAGAAGAGTTACAGACCCAGAAACCCCAAAGGGAAGTTCTACTGTCCTTTATGGTATCTATGGGTCATCCTTGGCTCGATGACAGTGAGCTGAGAGTTTATACTATAATGGTGAATATTAATACATTATGCAAATACAAAACTCGAAGTTTATTCATAGAGTGGAGTTACACGTGTGTTAGACAGGGTTCTCTAGAGAGATAAAACCAAGTTGCTGATAATGTAATATATTTATTTATAAAGATAATTAGATATATAACAAGAAATGAACTGTTAAATCATATACAGATTAATATACAATACAAGAAATAAACAGTTAAATTAGAAAGCACTACAAATGGCTTAGTGCAACTCACGTCCATGAGAGAAAGTTGAGTGACTAGCAGTCCTTCAAGTCTCTGTCTGATGCCAGATCTTCCTATACTTGTAGAGAGAGCTAGGCTATGTCAGCACAGCAGCCAATCACAAGGCAGGTCACCAACCGCCAGTCCCCAGCTCCAGAGAAGTCTTAAAGGGACCTCAACTTACAGCAACACAGTCCACAGGCGAGGCGTCCCGCAGGCAGTGTAGCCTTTAAATTGAGGCACAGAGCAAGCAAGGCAGCCACACACTGGTCCGAAGAAAGGCAAGGCTCACCAAGCCATTTATCTCTCTGCCCTTCAGTCAGTCCCACCTGCATTTATCAGCCAGGCTGGCACAATAAACTATCTCACAGGCCAACAGCTGTTTTTCAAAGGGGGAGTAGTTGTCTGCAGAGGATGGCAAGACTTTACTCTAAAATCCCAATGGTCTACGCTGTGATTCACCAATAGGGGTCTACCAAAGACTCCACACTGCATCGTTATCTACAACTGACACTTCTAGCACTATCGGGTCAGCTGGATCATATGGTCCCAGTGGCAAAGCAGTTTGCACGGCAGCCTGAACCTGTTGCAGAGCCTTTTCTTGTTCTGGTCCCCACTCAAAATTGGAGGCTTTACGTGTCACTTGATAAATAGGTCGAAGTAGAACACCCAAGTGAGGGATAGGTTGCCTCCAAATCAGAAGAGGCCCACTAGATGTTGAGCCTCTTTTTTAGTCATTAGGGGAGCCAAATGCAATAGCTTGTTCTTCACTGAAGTGGGAATTTCTCGACATACCCCACACCACTGGACTCTGAGAAATTTTACTGAGGTGGAGGGTGCCTGGATCTTCGTTGGGTTAATTTTCCAACCTCTTCTACGCAGATATTGTACCAATGAATCTAGAGTGTTTGACACATCCTCCTTAGTGGGTCCAATCAGCATAATGTCATCAATATAATGGACCAGTGTGACATTTTGTGGAATAGATAGGCAATCAAGATCCCTTCAGACTAAATTATGGCACAGGGCAGAAGAGTTGATGTACCCCTGGGGGAGAGTTGTGAAAGTATATTGTTGCCGCTTCCCCGTGAAGGCAAACTGCTTCTGGTGGTCCTTCGAGACTGGTATTGAGAAGAAGGCATTAGCCAGATCAATAGCTGCATACCAAGTACCAGGAGAAGTATTAATTTGCTCAAGCAATGAAATCACATCTGGAATGGCAGCTGCAATTGGAGTCACCACCTGGTTAAGTTTACGATAATCCACTGTCATTCTCCAGGATCCATGTCTCTCTTTTATAGGCCAAATAGGCGAGTTAAATGGGGATGTGGTAGGAATCACCACCCCTGCATCTTTCAAGTCTTTGATGGTGGCACTGATCTCTGCAATCCCTCCAGGAATGCGGTATTGCTTTTGGTTTACTATTTTCCTAGGCAATGGCAGTTCTAATGGTGTCCACTTGGCCTTTCATATCATGATAGCCCTTATTACACATTTCAGGGATCCAATATGGGGGTTCTGCCATTTACTAAGTATGTCTATTCAAATGATGCATTCTGAAACTGGGGCAATAACCACAGGATGGGTCCGGGGGCTCACTGGACCCAGAGTGAGGCGTACCTGAGCTAAAACCCCATTGATAACTTGACCTCCATAAGCCCCCACTCTAATTGGTGGGCCTTCGAAACACTTTGGGTCTCCTGGAACTAGTGTCAGTTCCGAGCCAGTGTCCAGTAATCCCCGAAAAGTTTGATTATTTCCTTTCCCCCAATGAACAGTTACTCTCGTGAAAGGCCACAGGTCTCTTTGGGCAAGGCTAGAAGAAAGACTAACAGTATAGACCTTCGCTGATGTAGCAGGGTCCTCCTTCAAAGGGATCCGGCCTGGCCCTCATTCAAGAGGTCGTGGGTCTTTAAACTGGCTCAGGTCTGGGAATTGATTGAGCGATCATGACTGTCTATTCTGATGTTCACCTGATCTACCATTCTTTTGCCTGTAGAGATCACGTAAATACTTTGTAGGTTTCCCATCTATTTCATTCCTAAGGACACCGTGGCTAAGTAGCCAATGCTATAATTCCACACGAGACAGGCTGCTCTGATTACTACGGAAACCTTGTTGTCTATTATAACCACGCCCACCCTGTCTCTGTTGATTCAGTGCTGACACCTGCCCTCTACCATCACAGGAACCAATCAGCCCCATTGTGGGCAAATGTCGGAGTTCGCTTAGGGCAGTGCCCACTGTTAATCCTGGTGCACATAAAATAGCAATTACAGGAGTCTTCAGAGATGCTGCGGCCCACTTCACAAACTTGTTCCTTATGGTTGTGGTAAAGGGTATGTCCTCAGGACACCCCCTTTTGGGGTCTATCGGAACATCCTGATAGATCCATTCCAACATACCAATTTCTCTAAGCTTTTGGATGCCTTCCTCTCCAGTGTACCAAGGTAGGTCAGGTACTTCAAGTTAGTCCAATCTAGGCCATCTGGCAGTCCATGCTTCATTGAACCAACCAAATAAAGAATTAGATCCTCTCTTAGCCTCTCTCACAGGGACACTGGAAGAAGAGTCTGTACTTAGGGGTCCCATATCCAGAAACTCAGATCGGTCTAATATTACATTTCGTGCACCAGTATCTCACACCCTTAGTAACCATTCCCAGGGATATTCCCCAGGCTTCTGCTTATATGTATTTGAAAACTCGAGCAGATCTTTATGAGTATAGCGTGCTTCTTCTTGGGTAATCAGCTCAACCTCACCTTTAGGAGCTTTCTGAGACAATTTTAGTGACAGGTCTAGTGGAAATAATGGGTGGTGAGGGTGTTTCCTGGGTGCTCTCAGCAATATTTTGTAAGGCATATCCCTTAGGCAATGCTACTGATGTAGACCCACCTGGAATATCAACTTGCATAGTTTGGCTAATCTGCTCAGGTGTGGATTGTGAATTAATACTTTCAGCTGAGAGGGGTGGACCTATTGACTGGGGTGGATCAATTGTTTCTAAGGGCTCAATTATCCTCCTCTTCTGGATCATCAGCCCATATGTTCCCATCCCATGTTTCAGGGTACCAACTTTTCCCAATCAATGCCCTTACTTTGGTTTCAGACACTGCTCTAGATCTGCAATTCAGCTTCCGTTGTAATTCAGTCACTCATATAATGAGACTCTGGACCTGATTCTCAGCAATGTCAGCTCTTTTACTAGCAGAGAGAAAGCTCTCCTTTGTGGCACAGATGGAAGTTTTTAAATCCGTTAGTCTGCACTTAAGGCGAGCTTTTGAGGCTCTGTGATCATCCCTCTCCTTAATGACACTGTCCATTGTAAGAAGGACCAGCCAACCAGCTTCCCTATACTTGTCATCCCTGCAAAACTCCTAGAAAATATCAAACATACGATCACTCAGAGCCTCTCCTTTACCCAGCACCTCATCCATCGGTGGTGCTACTTTAGGTATTATTTTTGCTATCTCACACCATGGATTAGGAGGAGTAGCAGACTTATCCATGCTTTGGGATGTTGAAGTAGCATCACTAGTGTTAAGACTAATCAGGCTGGAGAGCCAATTTAAGAAGCCCATATTTATGATTTTATTTCTCTAGAAACACTCTTGGTACCAAAATATGTTAGACAGGGTTCTCTAGAGAGATAAAACCAAATTGCTGATAATGTAATATATTTATTTGTAAAGATAATTAGATATATAATGAGAAATGAACTCATATACAGATAAATCATATCTGTAAAATATTAAATCATATACAGATATGTTAAATCATATACAGATAAATATACAATACAAGAAATAAACAGTTAAATTAGAAAGCACTACAAATGGCTTAGTACAACTCACGTCCATGAGAGAAAGTTGAGAGACTAGCAGTCCTTCAAGTCTCTGTCTGATGCCAGATCTTCCTCTATTTGTAGAGAGAGCTAGGCTATGTCAGCACAGCAGCCAATCACAAGGCAGGTCACCAACTGCCAGTCCCCAGCTCCAGAGAAGTCTTAAAGGGACCTCAACTTACAGCAACACAGTCCACAGGCTAGGCATCCCTAGGCACAGAACAAGCAAGGTAGCCACACACTGGTCCGATGATCACTGAGCGAGAGACAAGAAAGGCAAGGCTCACCAAGCCATTTATCTCTCTGCCCTTCAGTCAATCCCACCTGCGTTTATCAACCAGGCTGACACAATAAACTATCTCACATGGTAGAATTTTTAAGCAGTTTTATTAGCACTTCCTACATGATACAACTCAATAATTACATAATATCAACAAGCATTTTATAGTTATCACCACATCCAATTCTAGAACTTTTTCTCCTTCCTTCTACTCATTGTTGTTCATGTAACTATTTTTTTTTTTGTAATTGTGGTGAAAATATACTCAACAAAACATTCTCCAACATGTACAATTCAGTACCATTGATTATACTCAACCATTACTAGTCTTGTTTTCCAAATTATTCCACCACCATTAGCATAAATTCAGTACCCCCTAAGCATGAATTAAAAAAAAAAAGTCTTCTGGAGTATTCCTGAAGAAACACAAACCATAATGAGAAAATTAAACCCCACTAAAGATATATGATAAAAAATAAAAACAACTCATGATTAAGTTGCTGATCTAAGTAACATTGAATGACATCTTGTTGCCTAAGGGTAAAAGAAACGGCACAAAAAAATGTCTGCAATTGACAAGTTCTATCGCAAAACAAACATGTCACAGATCTGATATTTCTACACAAGTAGATTGTAATGAAACAAATGAATTGTGGATGGCCGGAGTCAGGATTCTCACTGTTGTTTAAACTAGCATAATGTCCTTCTCCAGAGACTTGTCTCTCTTGATTGCATGTCCTAAATATCTAATATGAATGCTTGCCAACCTCAATTCTGGGGTGCACTCTGGCTGTATTTTCTCTAAGGCAAATATATTTGTTCTTCTAAGAGTCCATGGTACTTTGATTATTCTTTGAAAATACCATAGAGTAATTCAAATGCACTGATTATTCTTCAGTCTTCCTTATACATTGGCCAGCTTTAAAATGCATATGAGGCAAATGAAAAAATTATGCCTTGGGTAAGGGACACTTTAGGACTCTAAGTGACATCTTGATCATTAACACTGTATATAGGTCTTGTGCAGCATATCTACCTAGTGAAATATGTTGTTTAAGTTCTTGACAGCTGCTTCCATGAATTTTTAAAATTAAAGTTAAATTAAATTTATGAAAATTTTAATATTTTCTCCATTTATCAGGATGTTATCTATAGGTCCATTTGCCAGGATTTTGGTCTTCTTGATATTGTATTGTAATCCATACTAAAGGCTATAATCCTTATCTTCATCAGAAAGTGCTTCAAGTCCTCATTTTCAGCAAGGAAAGCTGTGTCACGTGCTTATCCTAAATTGTTAATAAGCCTTCCTCCAATCCTGATGCTGGCATAGTTGATATAAAAATTTCATATAATAAGAAAATCCACAGCAAAAAAAAAAAAAGAATATCTATCAAACATGGAGGAATTTATGCTTCAGACAGCTCCATTTTCAATAAGGTCTGTGCAAGAGACATGGAATCACAAAGAGGGAAATATGTGTTATTTATACTGTAGCTGTTCTAAACTTACCCATTTTGGAACTTCTTAACCTTTTGAGAAATTTGGTTGTGGTTAACATAATAGTTAGCTAAAATATTTTTAAAATTATTTTACTTGGGGGCTCTAACATGCCATATATCAATTGTGAGCAAGCATATTTGTACATATGTTGCCATCATCATTTCAAAAACATTTTCTACTTGAGCCTTTGGTATAAGCTCCTCTTTTTCCCCCTCCCTCCCCCAACCTCCCACTCTCATGAATCTTTGATCAATTATATATTTTTATTATTAATATCTTATATTGTCTGTTGTCTCCCTTCACCAACATTTCTGTTATTCATCCCCCTTGGAGTGGGGGGTGGGCTATATATCCATCCTTGTGATGGGTTTCCTGTTTCTCCTCCTTCTCCCTCCCCAACCACACCCCTACCATCATGATATTACTACTCACACTACTGTTCCTGAGGGGTCTAAATTCTATGTGTCAAGAGACCTTATCTGTACCAATGTGTGTTCTCTGTTGTAGCCAGATTAGTAAGGTCTGAGTCATGGTAGTGGGAGGTAAGAAGCATTCAGGAGGAATGATGTGTGTTTTTCTGGTGCTATACTGACCTTGGCTGAGTCATCCCTTCCTTATAACCCTTCTGTGGGAGTATATCCAAATGTCTACATATGGGCTTTGGGTCTCCACTCCAAACGCCTTTGTTCACATCAATATTGTTATTTGTTTTGGATATTTTGATAGCTGATACCCAAACCTGTTGACATCTCATGAACACACAGGGTGGTGTGCTTATTCTATGTGGGCTTATTTGCTTCCCTGCTCTATGGATGTTTGTTTAACTTAAAGCCTTTAAGAGCCCAGATGCTATAGCTTTTGATAGCTGGGCACCGTCTGCTCTCTTCAACACATTTTTTTATGTACCTATTTTGTCTTCAGCTATCGTGTCGGGAAGGTGAGCCTCAAGGATTAGCTGGTTATTAGAACAAAGTGTTTTTGTGTTAACGGAGGTCTTGAGCAGAGGTCCAAAGTCTTTTTGCTATCTTATTACTTAATATATAAATATACATACATTGTCTTCTATCCCTTTAATTACAAATTCATATTTACATATATACATGCCTATAGTTGTACCTCTATTGGTACATTTTGCCTCCTATTTCTTTCGTCTATTTCCTTTTTTAAAAATCGTTTTATTAGGAGCTCATACAATTCTTATCCCAATCCATACATACATCAATTGTGTAAATCACATTTGTACACTCATGGCCCTCATTATTCTCAAAACATTTGCTCTCCAGTTAAGCCCCTGACATCAGGTCCTCATTTTTTCTCCTCCTTCCCCGCTCCCCCCTCCCCCATAAACCCTTGATAATTTATAAATTATTATTTTGTCATATCTTGCCATTTCTGACATCGCCCTTCACCCACTTTTTTGTTGTCCATCCCCCAGGGAAGAGGTCACATGTAGATCCTTGTACTCGGTTCCCCCTTTCCAACCCACCCTCCCTCTACTCTCCCATTATCACCACTCAGACCACTGGTCCTGAAGGGATCACCTGCCCTGAATTCCCTGTGTTTCCATTTCCTATCTATACCAGTGTACATCCTCGGGTCGAGCGAGACTTACAAGGTAGAATTGGGACCACGATAGTGGGGGGAGGGGGGAGAAGCATTTAGGAACTAGAGGAGAGTTTTCATCATTGCTACATCATGCCTTGGCTGGCTTGTCTCCTCCCCAAGACCCTTCTGTAAGGAGATGTCCAGTGGCCTACAAATGGGGTTTACGTTTCCACTCCGCATTCCCCTCCCCCAATTAACTATGGTAAGATTTTTTGTTCTGATGATGCCTTATACCTAGTCACTTTGACACCTCGTGATCACACAAGCTGATGTGCTTCTTCCCTGTGGGCTTTGTTGCTTCTGAACTAGATGACCGCTTGTTTACCTTCAAGCCTTTAAAACACCAGACGCTATAT
>NW_022103906.1:214905-241430 GCF_000313985.2 Echinops telfairi
ACCAGGGTTTCAGCAATTCCTCTTTGTTACATTACCCTTGATCATGCCCTACCAGGCCTCCCACACCCACTTCACCACCAATTTGGATCACTTGTTGTTCCCTTGTCCCTGGGTTTGTTAACACCACTTCCTCTCCCCCCATCTTCCCCATCCCATTTCCCCCAGAACTGTCGGCCCCGTTGTTTTCACCTCCAGTTTGTTCATCCAGACTATCTTATTTAGACATACCTGCAGAAATAATAACATGCACAAAAACAAGACAGAGCAAAACCAAGCAACAATATACAACAAAGCAACAACAATGAACCACAGACAAAGAACAAATCAAAATACAACAAGAAAGAAAAGCTTGTAGTTAGTTCAAGGATTGTTTGTTGGCCTTTAGGATTGTTTTCCAGTCCATCTGTTGGGGCACCATGCCCTGGCCCCAAAGTCCACCTTCAGCATTCCCTGGGGACCTTGCTGCACCATTCCCTTGCTGTTCTGTTGCACCCCCTTAGTGTTTTGCCTCGGTGTGTCAGGATTAGATCGCGTGCAATTCCCACACTGTGTCTCTGGCGTTGTCCCCTCTAGAGCTACGGGTCAGTAAGGCGCGTCAGACTTCAACCCAGTACTCCAAGATGTGAATGCAACATGCCAGCGTGGAGTAGGGAACCAGTGGAGAAGTCTGGGGGGCTGGCCTCAATCCTAATTACTAAGTGGACACTTGCCCCGCCCCTCAGAAGAATTTATTTCAAAGGATGGCATTACATTTGCAGCTCCGGGAGAGGGACATATCTGATCAGAGCACACAGAAGCAGATGAAGTGGGAGGAAGAGAGAGTGGGGCACCAGGCCATGAGGACGGTGGTCCCAATTAGAGCAGCCAGTCCACAGAGAGGACCACATGGCCAGCTCCTCTATTTCCTTTTATCTTCCTCCTATCCCACTATCATGCTCACCCTCCATTGGCTCTCAGTAATTACTCTCGAATACATTGCACTTGATTAAACCTCACCAGGCATTATACACCGTCCGTGCCATTGGTTTTAGCTCTCTTGTTGTTTCCTTATCCCTGAATTGGTTGGCTTCCCACTCCCCCTCCTTGCCCCATCCTCTCCCATGGTCCCCCAGAACCTCTCGTCCCATTGTTTCTCCTCAGGATTGTTCGTCCTGCCTATCTTATATAGATAGACATAGGGCAAAAGAAAAACAAAAACAAACAAGCAAAAAAAAAAAGAAAACAAGGGGGAAAAAAACATAGATAGTTCCAAGTCTTTCTGCTGATCCTTCTTTATGTTTTCCTATCAAGTCTGATGAGGTGCCAAGCTCTGTCCCTCAACTCAGAAGTTTATTTTCAAGATTCCTCATGGACTTGGTTACTTTGCTTCCCTTGCTGCCCTGTTGCACTTCCTTTATGTTTCACCCCGCTGTGCATGGGACAGACTTGGCACACTTTCTCTACAATGTCTCAAGTGCTGGCCCGGTAGTTCTATGGATCAGTGAGGGAATATCGTGTCTCATGGTGGCGCTGGTCCTACAGTCCTCTCTGTGCATTGGCTGCCCTAAGTAGGTGTGCCGTTCCCGGGTCTTGGTGGGTCATGATGAGGTTTGCTCTCTCTCTCTCTCGCTCGCTCGCTCGCTCACTCACTCCCTGTCTCTTAGTTTGCTCCTGTGTGGTCTGGATAGACTCACCTATCTACCTGGCTTTATCTTCAGTGCTGTCTTCTGTATTGTCTTCTTCATGGAGGGGTCAACATAGCTCTCTTGGGCCCAGTCACATCATCCTCTCTGCTAGTTCACTGCTCCATTTAATTAAATTTTTGCATAACCTCAATCCGAGACTTTCCTATTTAAGGCACATATTGCATGAAATAAAACCATACAGAAAATGGGGTCAACCAAGTTCTAGGAAATTAAAAAGAACAAGAAAAACATACATCTAGTTATGAGTTCTGGACTCACACTGAATCTTATCTATAACTTAAGAACAATTAATTCTTACATCATGGCCCAGTCAATACTCACCTGCATGAAATGATCACTGAACATAAGGGTGCTACAGCAAAATGTGGAGAAGAAAGTAGATAGATGGTGCCCGGATATCAATCATAATAGTCTCTGGGGTCTTGAAGGCTTGTATTCAAACAAGGAGTCGTCTAAGTGAGTAGAAGTCCATGCAGAAGAAGCACACCAGCTTGTGTGATGCAAAGATGAGAATCAGAATTCTAATCTGGATGTTTTCTAATGCTTTTTCCGCATCTATCGATATTATCATGTAGTTCTTATCATTTTTCCTGCCAATGTGGCCAATAATGCGGATGGTCGTTTGTATGTTGAACCATCCCTGCATTCCTGGCATGAATCCCACTTGGTCACGGTGAATTATATTTTTAATATGCTTTTGTATTCTATTGGCCAGTATTTTGTTAAGGATTTTTGCATCAATGTTCATTAGGGATATTGGTCTGTAGTTCTCAATTCTTGTGTTATCTTTGCCCACTTTAGGTATCAGAGTTATACTACCTTCATAGAAAGAGTTTGGGAGTTTTCCATCTTTTTCTATGTTCTGGAAGAGTTTGTATAGGATTGGTGTCAGTTCTTCCCTGAATGCTTGGTAGAATTCTCCTGTGAAGCCATCTGGCCTGGGGGATATTTTTGTTGGTAATCCCTTGATTACCTTGTCTATATCTTCCATTGCTTTGGTTCTGTTGAGGTTCTTGACATCCGTCTGGGATAGTCTAGGGAGGGATTGTGTTTCCAAATATTTGTCCTTGTCTTCCAAATTGCTGAATTCGTTAGAGTATAGACCTTCACAGTATTGTGTAATTATCCCTTTACTTTCATTAGGGTCCATTGTAATGTCCCCTGTTGCATCTCTCATCCTTGCAAATGTCATTTGTTCCTTTCTTTCTTTCGTTAGGATTGCCATGGGTCTATCAACTCTTAATTTTTTCAAAAACCCAACTTTTGGCGGCATTAATTTTTTCCATAGTTTTTTTGTTTTCCCTCTCCTGTATCTCAGCTCTGATTTTTATTATATCTATCCTCTTGCTATTAGTAGGGTTGTTCTGTTGACTCTGCTCTAATTGGTGTAAATTTGTGCCAGCATATCATCCATGAGTCTCTCTTCTTCTTTAATGTTGCATTTGTTGCTATCAGCTCTCCTCTGATAAATGACTTTGCTGTATCCCACAAGTTTTGGTATGTCGTATTTTCGTTCTCATTTGTTTCTAGAAACTACCTTATTTCATCTCTGATCTTAGTCAATACGCCCTGCATGCAATAAAAAATAGTTCATCCTCCAATTGTTTTCCCTTGTTTTCTTCACCATCCTTCTGTTAATTTTAGCCTTATGGCACAATGATCAGAGAGAGATGTCTGTATAACCTCTTTGTATTTAAATTTACTCAAGTTCGACTTGTGTCCCAGTATGTGGTCTATTTTTGAATATGTGCCATGTAGGCTTGTTTAGAGTGTAAATTTTTTTGCATGAGGGTGGGAAGCTCTGAAAATACGTATTTTTTTAGAGGAGCCTGGACCCATCTACCTGAGTCAAAGAACCTTGGGCTCTCTCTTTGGGGATTCATATGAGTGCTTCTACGAACTACCTGACAGTAGCTGTACTTAGGGGTCAGGCTATCACTATATTTTCCTGTGGTTGCACTCTTATCATAGCCATCCAGTATTCCATTATTTGGAATATATATTGGATAATCTCATGTGAAGCTGGTCGGGTTGTAGTGGGACCACAAGGGTGTTGCTTCCCTGGCTTATCTCTAATTATGCTTCACAAATTTTTTGGAGCACCTCGGATGGCCTGTGGTGTTTTCTTCTGCAACTGGAGTGCTGAAGAGGGCATGTGGGTAGACCCTCCTTGGTGTAGAGCTCTGTAGCTAGCTGGGAAATTACCTTAGATAGAGAGATCGCCTTGGAGATTGGGTGGATGTTCCTGCAGTAGCATGGATCCCCACCAGTGGTGGTCAGGTATTGCCCCCCAATCACTTGTAGTGCCTCGGGTTTTAGGCTGGATATTCCCCCACTGTTTGCAGAGGAGAACCCCCTGCTGCTTGGTGTATTGAAGAGGACCGGAATGATTTCCCAAGCTGCTTGAAAAGTCAATAGATGCTCGTGGGAGCTCCCCCAATTGGGCCTTCAGAGTTTCCCTAGGCAGAGGGGAGTGGCCTGGTGGATGCTAGTGGCTTGTGACTGGAAAGAGAATGAAATGAGAGGAAAAAGACAAAGACAGGAGCAACAATGCCCAAACTAACACCCACTCACATACACACAACTAAAATTCAGAATAGACAAAAGTCAAAACAGTAAAAAAAGAAGAAAGAAAGAAAAGAAAATAACAAAAAAAGAGAACTGAATCTACTGAGGCTGTGGTATGAAAGAGAGAAGAGCTAGGAGAAGAAATGTGAAAGAAGAACCCAAAGAAAGAAAGAAAGGGAAAAAAGAAAGTGAAGGAGAGAGAATTAAAAAATAGATAAAGAGATAGCTAACCCCATGCTGTGCTGCATGTAACACTTTCTCATGTTGTGTGCACCACTGTCTTAGGGGCAGGCTTCCCACTGGGTGGGCAGAGTTGCCCTAGGATAGAGTCTGCAAGCCAGCAGTGTCATGTGAAAGGAAAGAGGGAGAAGCGAGAATCATACAACCAGATAGAGAAGTGAAGATAACAAAACAAGAGGCAGAAAACAAAGAAAAGAAAAAGAAAGGGAGAGAAGGGGAAAAGAACTCAACTGTGTTCACTAAAATTGGCTGTGATGGTAAAGAAGGAAGAGAGAGAGAGAAGGAAGAAATAAAGAATAAAGAGATAACTGATCCCTGATTTCTTGAATGTGGGGCCAGAGGGGTTGAGACACTGCCCCACAATGGCAGGTTGGTGTGCCCTTTCAATGCAGGGACTCAGTGGTGTTGGGCAGAATTGCCGTAGTTGACAAGATCGTCTTAGAGGTCCGATGGAGGTTACTTCAGTAGCACAACACAGTGTAGATGGCTGCCACAGCTGCCTTGTGTAGTGTACAGCACTCCCACGGAGGGCAGGCTGGAGTTCCACCTGTTATTTGTGTTGGTTTGCCTTAAGTGGAGGGTAGTTACCTGGAAGCTAGAAGTGGAGTATGATAGGAAAGAGTGGGAGAGAAAAGGAGAAAGAGGGGAAAAAGGGAAAAAAGAGGGGAAAAGAAGAAAGAAAAATAAACAACAACACAAACCTGAGCTCGTGGAGACTAACTGTGGTGGGAAAGATAGAAAGGTGAGTGAATAAAGAGAGAATAAATAGAGTGGTAAGTACGGAGATAACTGAGACTTGATCACTTGTTCATGAGGCGGGTGGAGTTCCAACTCTTCCTCAAGGTAGCGGGGTGTTGTACCCATCTGATGTAGGGTTACACAGATGTACTGTGGGATTGATTTCAAAGGCAAGATCACACACGTGGTCAGCTGTTAGTTCTCACCCTGGTACTGAGCTCTGGAATTCACTGGTATACCTGCCTTGTGCTGTATGTAGCACTGCAGCAGGGGTGGGGGGCGGGGTGTTACCACAGCCCCATCTAGGGCCCCAGGACAGTCAGGACCTCCCCAGCTGTGTTTAGAATCACTGAGATGGAAGTTGGGCTTATTGTCATATCTAGACTGCTAGTGCCCTACTAGATCAGAGGATTTTATTATTTTATTTTATTTTTATCCCCCTGGCCAGCTAAAATTGAATCAAAGTAAATTGTCTCCTTCAGTATCTGATTTGGGGCTCTGTGCTCTGTGAAAAGCTGAGACTTGCTACTGTGAGTCTTTGTTATACAAAAAGCCTCCTGGCCCTGTAGCTGAGTTCTGGAATTCCATAGCTGGGCTTCTTTTTATGCTGATTTATGTTAAGCCTCCCCCACCCCCCATGTGCTCCTTGGGGTTGAGCAACAAGACTCGGCTTTGAGTTTTTAACCAATAATATATATTTCACTCTTTTTTATATTACTCTTGTGATGTGCTCTGATTTGGGGGCTGACACGATGACTCCCAGAGAGGGAGATCCAGCTTATCAGGGGAGTTGTTTCCTTCTCAGCCAATTGGAACTAAATTCACTCCCTGGACTCCGACTATCCCCCTATATTCTCCGTCACCGCCATCTGCCTCAGATAAAAATCTGCTTTTTCTTCTACTCCAAATTATGGCTACCCACTACCCGCACTCTGCAGGCTGTGAGCTCAAGGCAGCCAACAGCACGAAGAGCTCTAGGGTGGGGTTCTCCTCGTTTCTGGGATTCTTTCCCCTTTAGAATGTCATCCTGGAGAAATTGCTGCTCCCAGCAAGGGCACAAGGAGCTTTTTAGCTGGTGCCCGCGGGTTCGCCCAACCTAGAGCAATCTTGGTTTGCTTTGTGCGTGGAAATTATACACACAAAAAGTGGTTCAGGAGAGACCCTAGTACCCTAGTTCTAAATTCAGGACTCCATCTCCCTGTTTCCTACACCTTACCTCCCAATTTTCTGGTCTGGCAGCAGGAAGTCCTGATGGGTTAGTCCTATTGGGTCGTCATTTTCCCTTGACTCTATATTGGTTTAATCTATTATTCCAAAATATTTTCAATTTAATTATGAGAAAATTGTAGTCCAAATAATTTGAGTGAATTCAAAAGTGCATAATTAATTTAATACAGTCAAAAACGAAATCTAGATTTTTTGATAGGAGGGTCTATTTTTATTTACAAGTCAGTACTTCGTTTTATCCAGCAAGTATTTTCCGCTCCAATAAATAAATAGCATCCAAGTACACATTAATGACCCAAACAACACAAATCCAAACAAAACCCAAACTTGTTTCTACTAAGTCAATTCTGACTTATAGCAACAGTATAAATTAGGGGTCCTAGTGAGTTTCCAAGACTATTTATGGGAGTAGAAAGCCTCATCTTTGTCCTCTGGAAAAGCTGGTATTTTCAGACTGCTGATCTGGAGGCTAGTAACCTAATATAATAACCAACTACCCTACCAGTATCCTTAATTATTAGTGAGAAAACCTTCAATTTGCATTATCTATTCTAGCAAAAATCCATTTTGAATTTTGTTTAAAGTTTCTGGGTTTTTTTGTTTTCTTCTTTCCCCCTCACCCTACCCTCCTTTATTCCCAGCTCTAGGAGTATTTAAAAGATTTAATTTTAAGAGAGGCAATTCCTGTCACAAGAGTTCCTAGGAAATTAACCATTAAAAGAAAATTAGTAGATGAAAATTTTCTACTTTTGTTTAGCCAGCTTTATAACAGTATTTTAAGAATGATGGTATTTCAATAATAATTTATTTTGATATTGTCAGTGCTCCGTTGAATTTGAAAATACATTTTCTATAAGTTCCTGTCATTTGCTGTATTTGGAAGGACTACTAAAATACTTAAAAATGAAAATACATGGTGTTCTTTCCCCCTATCTCATTCCATTCCCTTTCCAACTTGTGCTAATATAATGTTCATTTGCTGCACAAGCATACCTGATCGATTAAGAAAATTATGAATGACCATTCAAGTGATCTCATAAATGTTGCTATGTATATCAAATTAATAATGCTATAAAATTTAATATAAAGGGCATACATATGTACTCAGTGAAGAGAAAATTCTATGATAAATTCTGCTTTCATATTCATGAGAACCACGTCCATGTAGAAAAAAAATTGTATAGAGACTGATTGTGGTATCAATTGTACAATTCTACTTGACATGAATGAAATATGGAATGATATGATGTATGCATTAAAGCCCAACTTTAAAACAAAATGTATTTAAGTCTTAGGAACCTTACTTTTCATGTATTGCTTCCCAAAACCAAAACCCACTGCCATCTAGTATATTCCAACTCATAGTGATCCGCAAAGGTATCAGGGACATAAAATCTTTATGGAAGTAGATAATCTTATTTTCTGCCACAGAGCAACTGGTAGGTTTGAACCACCCCTCTGTGATTATCAGTCTAATGCTTATAAATCAGCACCACTGGGGCTCCTTCAAATATTGCTAAGTAGGGGTAACAAGAAAACAATTATTATTTTTAACAAAGTGAGTGAAGATACTTATAACAAAACCTCAAATACAACATTACCAGATGTGGTTATATTTTATAGAGAAAAATCACTTATGGTATATGGCTATTGAGTTTATAAATGCATTGTCCCCATTTGTATCAGAAATGTAATTGAGAAGTTTTTTCTTTTTATGTGGAAAATAAATTTTTTTTTACAATTTTGTCCTATAGCTATGCAAATGGACTTGTGTTTTGCCATAATATAATCCAGAGACTGATGCTAGCTGGACCTCCCACAGTACATCACATGATAAACTATATGGATAACATCATAACAATTAGACCAGAGGAAGAAGTCATCACTATGATGGAGTCCTTGGAAGTCATATGTGCTTTAAATGTTGGGAGATGTAATTTATAGAGGTCTACAAATGTATAAAGGTCCTGCAATATTGGTAAAAAAAATTTAGGGAACCAAGAGTCTAAAGCATGCTGAGACATAATTTCAAAAGCCAAGTATTACATCTTGTAAATTCCACCACTAAGAATAAGTGTAAGGAGTAGTAGTTCTCATTTGTTTCTGGAAGTGTAGTACATTGCAGTCCAAGGAAAATTACTACAACCCAGAAAAAGGATGACTTGGTTTTGAGTGGAGTCCCTAGACAGGATGGGATCCAGCCCCGTAACCAGATAGGTTCATGGGGGCAGTTGTGTGATTAAGGGGTAAATTAAAGAAACACAAGACAAGGAATGCAAGGGCTCACCTCTTCTGTTGGAGACCAGAATCAGAATGAAAGAGTAATGTATTCTCTCATGAGCTTATATAATCTCGAGCATGCAAGCCACAGTAAGCACATACATAACAGGAATAGGTTGTATTACAGAGATGCACGTACCATGAGGGGGATGAGCTAAGGTATACATGCAACAAGAAGGGGAGTCACTAGAGGCATACATGTGACTAGAAGGTACATATGCAGAGAGATGGGTGGATTCTAGAGTGAAGATGGAAGCCTAATCTTGGTCATCTCTGACCTAGCTTGACCTTAGGTGTCTTTGAACCATTCTCCATGGGAATAATCTATGATCCTTATCAGAAGGGAGTGGGCCATACTTCGGGTTAGATGGCCTGATTGCTTTTGAGGGCAGATAACCTTTATGCATTTAGTCTTCAACCAGTTGACCTTCAAGAGCATAGTAAGTTACCGTGTACTTGCAAACAACACTTCAAAATTGGCATTATTATGGAGGGACATTTAAGGGGGATAATTTTTACTTTGGGGATTGTGACTGAAATGTATCTCCAACCTATGAAAATGAAAGTCTCCTACCACGGGAGCCCTGGCCTCCCAGACTTCTTAATGCATTAGCATTGAAAGTTTGTCTGCATATACTCTAGTCCCAGTTCTGTTTCCCAAAAGAAAGATGTGCCGTATGGGCCCTATAGATTAGAGTTTAAAGCATGGCAAAATATACTTTGCTTTTTATAGAGAATTCTGATAAAAGGGTAGCACAGATTCTTAATCTGAATTAAATGCATACCATCTACAGCAGAGAATTATACACTTTTTGGCAGAGCTCTTGCATGCTACTGAGCTCTGGTGTAGACATAGTACCTGAACCTGGAACACCACATGATTATGCAACCAGAATGGGTATTCATGAGATAGGTTCCCTTAGATCCACAGAACCATAAAGTTAATGGTTCTAGCAATAATCTACTCAAGCTGGAAGCAGTACATCTGGGATGTAAAACAAGGGAGCACCAGCAAGCTGTACAAGCAATTAACTCAGACCACCTTTTCTTCACAATATTTGTTTTCATCTAGGTCTCTTCTTCTGTTTACATTTATGATTGCTTAGGGATTCCCTATGACAAACTGACACAAGAGTAATGAACCTTTGTTTGATTCACAGATGTTTTTTCTCAGTATATGAGTGTAAATATTAAAGGAATGGCAGTTTCACTAAAGTCCTTTATAAATGATTTTGAAACAGTTGAGAAACAAAATTCTTCAAATAACATTTCTGTAGACACAGCTTCAGCATTCTTAAATTTTAAGAAAAGTGAATTGAAGCTAAAATAAATGTCAATTTTATAGGCAGTGGCAAACAGTTTAGTTGTTTAGGGGTCTGAAAGGAGACAGTAGGGAAGAATGAAGATAATGATCTCTTCAGGTTAAAGCATGAACATGAATGGATTGAATAAGTGTACAAAGTGTGAAAAATTGAGGTCACACTAAAGGAGTGCTAAATAACAACATTGACATACAATTCAACATAAAATTCAACAGCTGTTCTCGCCCAGGTGCTGTCTTTGGCCAACCAATCAATATTCTAGCATTATAAACAAAGTATCCATATTGGATGGATAGTCATGAACCCAACATCTTTTACTTCCCAGGCTTATCGAGCCATGCCTCCATGAAATGCCCAAAATTACAGTAAGTTAGGCCAACACTATGTTCCCAATATAACACTGTTATTCAAATAGATCATCAACCAATCATTTTGTGATGATTGACTGCATTAAACTTCTTTTACCATAGGAAAGGCAATTAATATTACATTTTGATAAAAACTAGGTATATAAATGAAGTATGAGTTAGTATCTCCTATTCATAGACCTTTACTGTGAACTAATAAACTATAGTTTATAGAATATCTTATTTAACATAATACTATAACAACATATAAAAAGGCAGTCAAAGACACCCAACTTTACAGTAATAGGAGTAAGAGGGTATATGACTATGGGAGTCACCTGTCATATCATACATACACAATCTAGAAGTTATCAGTATTACTAAGCAATTGTCTGTCTTTTTGAAGGCACAGATAAAGTGCCATGTCACAAATGATACCTTGAGAAGAGAGACAACATTCTTCATGGAATATACTTTAAATCAATGACCTGTATTATCTGGGTTCTTTTCTTCCAAAAGGTAGACTAGATTTCCATGAGGAAAAATATCGTGGGAATTGGAATAGCTCCAATTGCCAACACTCTCTGTTATCTGCTTGCGAATTTTTTTGTTTCTTATCCTAAAAATATTGGTTCTAAATACTTCTGAAAGCAGTAGTATCCCCCACCTCCCGCCCCCCGTGTCATACCAAGAGTACCACTGAACTATAGCTATGGTTATTGCTTGGGCACCTAAAGTTCATTGTGGCAAGGTACCAAATAAAGGAGTTACAAACTTGTCAGTGGCAATTGATCCTGATCATCAGGAGTAAGTAAAGGTCTCACTGTGCAGTAGTGTATGGGATACTGTGTTTAACCCCCAGCAGAACCACTTAGGAACCTTTTAGTGCCCAACTTCTGATGATTGTATCACAAGGGTCTTATTTTAACAATGAGTAAATACCATCCTTAAACTAGGGGTGCTACAGGTATGATCAGCTCTCTTTGACATTTCCTCATCTGACTCAACATCATAGCCCTACTCAGGACAGCCCACAAATAAACAGGTTGATGACTCTTTCCTAAAATATTGGACATCAGCGAGCACACTGTTATTTTTGAGACTCCTTGGAAGATCAAACACAGCCTCTGTAGAAATTGAATCACAGCTAAATTGTATCTCTCAATACAATTCTTTTTTCCCTACAGAATTTGATCTTAATTGTACTCACTAATAAATGCCATGCACATTAATCTTCATCTTATTCTCTGAGAACCCATCCTGAGACAAAGCACCTAATAGACACAAATATATAGATAGCAAAATAGTTGCCATTTGAATGCTTTTCTTGACTATAGATGATCAAGGCAACAGAAGACATGACCTGTGAACTTCATTTTATTGATTTTTTAAAGAGCACTGAATTCTTATCTAAGCTTACTGGTGTGGCAGCAGAGCAAACAATCCATATCAGAATGTGGGGGATACAAAGTTCTGACAAGGAAGCTCTGCTAGGAAGAAGAAAAGTATAAATATATTTACAACGCTATATTTTTTGAATTAAATCTTTATATTGGGGGTTTGTACAATTCTTATCACAATCCACACATGCATCCATCATGTCAAGCACTTTTGTGCATATGTTGCCATCATCATTCTCAAAACATTTGCTTTCCACTTGTGCCCCTGGTATTTGTTCCTTATTTTTCCCATCTCTCCCCACTCCCCCCGCCACGAACGCTTGATAATCCATAAATTATTATTATTTTGTCATATCTTACACCTTCCGAAATCTCCCTTCACCCACTTCTCCGCTGTCTGTCCCCCAAAGAGAGGATTATATGTAGATCCTTGTAATCTGTTCCCCTCTTTCTCCCTCACCTTCCCTCCACCCTCCCGGTATCACCACTCTCACCACTGGTCCTGAAGTGTTCATCTGTCCTGGATTCCCTGTGTCTCCAGTTCCTATCTGTACAAGTGTACATTCTCCAGTCCAGCCTGATTTGTAAGGCAGAATTGGGATCATGATAGTGGGGGGGAGGGGTTGGAAAGAATTCAGAGCTAGAGGAAAATTGTATGCTTCATCATTGCTACACTGCACCCTGACTGGCTCGTCTCCTCCCTGTGACCCTTCTACAAGGGGATGTCCAATTGCCCACAGATGGGCCCTGAATCCCCACTCTGCACTCCACCTCATTCAAAATTCTATGATTTTTTTGGTCTTTGATGTCTGATACCTGACTCCTTCAATGCTTCCTCATCTCACAGGCAGGTGTGCTTCTTCCATGTGGGATCTGTTGTTTCTCAGTTAGATGGCTGCTTGTTTATCTTCAAGCCTTTAAGACACCAGCCTCTGTACCTGTTGATAGCCGAGCTGCATCAGCTTTCTTCACCACATTTGCTTATGCACCCACCTTGTGTTCAGTGGTTGTGTCACTGGTACACTTCTTCCAACACCGTATTTTTAAACAGTGAATAGTCAAAATTGTTGAATTGGGTTTCAGGAATTATTTCAGAAAATTTATATACTCCTTGAGGTACAGGAAAAAGAGTTTATAGACCTGGTTAGCAAGTTTTTAGATTTTTGAGGTAAAACTAAAACCATACTTTGCTGAGAAATAGACTGCTACTGATGATTCATTCAGTTGGTGGCACTTGAGAAGCTCTGGTTGGCCAGTAAAACACAGGTTCAAGATTGTGTTAGAAAGGCCGAGTCCAGATGTCTTTGAGTAAAGGACGAAAACGGTCAAAGCATGTATTGAAAATTGGTAATTTTTTCAGTTAGATTATACTTTTGAAAGCACTGTTGAAATAACCATACATATAATTATAAAATAAAAGCAAAAATCATGAACAAAGGAGCAAAACACTTAAAACAACAGTTACTTATGTTTTAAATGATAGGGGAATTTTTAAAAGAATAAAAACAAAAGACTGCATAAAATACTAAAAAGAAAAATACCCTCACTGTCATTGAGTTTATTTCCAATTATAAACAGAGTAGAATTGTCTCTGTGGGTTTCTGAGACTGTGAAACTTTATGGAAGAACAAAGTCTCATCTTTCTTCTGCACATATGTTAGGTTCAACCCCCTGACTTGGTGTTTACCTGCCAAAGCCCTAAAGATTTTTGCTACCAGGGACCCTGAGTAATCTTTAAAAAAAAATAATTTTATTGGGGGTTCTTATAGCCCTTATCACAATCCATACATACATCCATTGTGTCAAGCACATTTGTACATTTGTTGCCATCATCATAGTAAAAACATTTTCTTTCTACTTGAGCCCTTGATATCAAATCAGCTCCTTATTTTCCTCCTCCCCCATACTCCCTCCCTCATGAACCCTTGGTAATTTATAAATCCACTTCCCCACCACCACATCTTACACCAACCACTGTCTCCCTACACCCACTTTTCTGTTGTCCTTCCCGTTCCCCTCCTGGTCTCTCTAGTCTCATTATTGCTCCTGAGGGGTTTATCTCTCCTGGATTCCCTGTGTTGCAGGCCTTATCTGTATCAATGTACATTTTCTGGTTTAGTCAGATTTGTAAGGTAGAATTGAGGTTATTATAGTGGAGGAGAGGAAGCATTAAAGAATTAGAGGAAAGTTGTATGTTTCATTGGTGCTATAAAGCACTCTGACTGACTCGTCTCTTCCTTGTGACCATTGTGTAAGGGAATGTCCAATTGTCTACAGGTGGGCTTTGGGTCTGCGCTCCACACCCCACCCCCATCACAATGGTATGATTTTTGTTATGGGTCTTTGATGCCTGATACCGGATCCCAATGACACCTCGTGTGTCCACACAGGCTTGTGTGCTTCTTCCATGTGGACTTCGTTGCTTCTCAGCTAGATGGCTGCTTGCTTATCTTCAAGCCTTTAAAATCCCAGATGCTATATTTTTTGATAGCCGGGCACCATCAGCTTTATTCACCACATTTGCTTATGCACCCATTTTGTCTCCAGCAATCCTGCCGGGAAGGTGAGCATCACAGAATGCCAGATTATTAGAACACAGTGTTCTTGCATTGAGGGAGTACTTGAGTCCAGGTCCAATGTCCATCTGCACCTTAATACTTAACATAAAAACATAAGTATATATATATATATATATATTTCCCTATAATTATATATAAATATATTTACATATGTACATGCCTGTATTTAGACCTCTATAAGTGTCCTTTGCCTCTGTGCTAGTTGCATAATCTGGTATCAATTTGGTACTTTGAGAGTATTAGGAAAGAAGGGGTGGAGACTAGTCTGTCAAGAGGGTCATAGCCAATGAGGCCTCTTTGTGGGCATGAGCTTCTCCGGAGGATTCTGGGAACTCCAGTATTTCCCCCTTGAAAGTGGGAGACACTCTCACTCTCGGCTCACTCCCTGAGAGACATTTCAACTGACAAGAAAGACACATGGAACTACTCTAGTGCCCTCAGCTGGAGAAACCACATGGAGACCCCAGATAGTGCTGAGATGCTTACAATGCCACTGGATTCACAAGACTTCCCACCCACTGGCCTGTGATATTCCTGCATTTGGCATCATTGCATATGTTTCATGAGTCTGAAGAGGACTTTCTAGATTGGTATTGGACATATAGACTAATATCAGATTTATGGACTTGATGGACTGGGCTAGGATGTTTCCTTAATATCGAATTGCTCTTGTATATACAACTCTTTCTTATACACATGTGAGTGTCTATGAATTTGTTTCTCTAGTCTCCCTGGATTAACACGGCCTCCTCGTTTTCCTCTATTTCTTTTTACTTTCCTTTTGTCCCACTATCATGTTCAGCGTACATTCAGGTTTCAGCAATTCCTCTCAGTTACATTGCCCTCGATTAAGCCCTATCAGGCCTTTTACACCTTTGTCTCCAACAATTTTAGATCACTTGTTGTTCCCTTGTCCCTGGGTTGGTTGGCACTCCCCTACCTTTTCCCCACCTCTCCCTGTCCCGTGTCCCCTGGGAACCATTAGTCCTGTTGTTTTCTCCTCTGAGTTGTTTACCCCATCTATCTTATCTAGATAGATATGCGAAGACAATAATAAGCACAAAAACAAGACAAAGCCAGACAAAACAAAAAAGGAAGATGAAACAAGCACACAAAAAAACTCCCAAAATAATAACAACACCAATTAAAAACCAAGGACAAAGAAGGAAAAGCCTATAAACAGTTCTAGGTCTGTTTGTTGACCTTTAGGAATGTTTTCCAATCGAGTCTGATGGGGTGCCACGCTCTAGCCCCAAACTCATTTTTGGCATTCCCCAGAGAGGGGTGGAGCAGATGACTTAATTTCTTTGTTCCCCTTGCTGTTCGGTTGCTTGTCCTTAGTGTTTCACCCCAGTGTGATAGGATCAGATCAGGAACAATTTCTGAACTGATTTGGCAATATCTAAAACAGTTGAAAATCTAGCTACCATAAAATCCAGCAATCCCCCTATTGGGCATATACCTAGAAGAGGCAAGAAACAAACCACAGTCAAACATCTGCCATCCAGTGTTCATCGTGGCACAGTGCACAATTTCAAGGATTTAGAAACAACCCAAATTTCCATCAATGGATAAATGGATCAAAAAACTGGTACATACATATGATGGAGTACTACACATCCCTATAAAGCAGTGATTAACTCATGAAGCACATTATTACATGGGAAGAACTGGAAGAAATTATGCTAAGCAATGTAAGCCAAGCACAAAGGACAAGTACAACATGAGTCCACTGAGGTAAGCTTAAAAAAATGGGGCACAGGGGTAAAGCTACTATATATATACATCCCTGCGATGAGGTTCAGGTACAATGGGAGTGGCCAAACCCAATCCATGGTTGCATACGGCAGCCAACTAAATAGGAGGAGAAAAGAAATAGAGGGAAATAAAGAAGAAGAAGAAGACATGGGTAGGGGGGAGCAGGGCACTAACTCACCCAAGGGAGGGTTTTGTTTATATCTCCACAGGAGAGGGAGAGAGAGAGATCAGGTTTCAACCCGGTGCACCAAGATGTAAATACAACATACCAGCATGTAGCATGGAACCAAAAGAAAGGTCTGCAGGCCCATCCTCAATCTTAACTACGTGGAACCCCCCTCCCCCATCCCACCAAGAAGAATGTACTTCAGAGGACAGCACTGAAGCTCTGGAAGAGGGGCACATCTGATCAGAACACACAGGAGCAAACAAAGAGAAAAGGAGAGTGAGTGGAACACATCCAAGCCCACTGTATTAGTCTAGGTCCTTTAGAGAAACAAATCCACAGCAACCCATGTATAAGAGAGTTTTATGTAAAGAAAGTGTGCATCACGACAACATCCCAACCCAATGCTGCCCAAGCCCACAAGTCCAACATTAACTCATACCCAACACCAGTCCACAAATTCCTCCACTACACAAAACAGAGGCAATGATGCCGACTGCAGGAGGAAAGCTGAGTCAGTGAATGAATAAGCATCTCAGCACTAGCAGGGGTCTCCACATGGCTGCTCCAGCACCAAGGGCTGTATCGGGATAGGTCCATGTGGCTTCTCCTTAGGAATGTCTTGTAGGAAGTCAATCTTGCAAGCTGAAGCAGGGAACTGCTAAGGCAGCTGCACCCTGGTGCGATCATCACAATGCAAGAGACCCACCAACTAGAAAGGCGAGGCTCACCACCCATTTATCCCTCCACCTTTCAATTAGCCCCACATGTGATTATCGGCCAGGCTGGCACAATTAACTAACTCACTCACCAAGTCCCAAGGAAAATATTCCTGCTCAGAGCAGCCAATGCACAGAGAGGACCATAGGACTGGCCCCACTATAAGACACGGCATCCCTCACTGAACCATTACACTATGGGGGACAACACTGAGTAAACTCAAAAAAAAATTTTTTTTTTACAATTCTTCTATTCTTGTATCCAACCTTACTCCTTGCAATTCAGAGGTAGAAGCTCAAAGATCTCTCTGAATAGTGAAATTAAGTGGAGAATTGATAATAGATTATCTGGATGTAAGAAAGATTCTAAGCCCAATAATAGAGAATAAATTATCCAGCAAATAAGAGAGCAATATAAAGATTGTCGCTTTAAAAAAAAAAGCAAATTGAGGAGGTGGAGTTTAGGTAGAAAGAAGGGTAATTAGGTAGTATAAAAGGGATAATTTAGGTAGTAAGAAAACCCTAGTAAAATTATATATACTTTAGATATATTTAAACTGGCAGAATTGACATTTAAGGATTATAGTATCATGACTTATTGGTTTAGTTCATTATCGTATCTATATTAATCATGCATGAGAATTATAAAACAAGATATTAAAATGATACAATTAACTCTACCAACACAGCTGCTAGTTATGCATATTAATTTTTTTTCTCCTGTGCTAGAATCAGGGCCTAAAAATACTAAAATAAATTAACTTTCTTATAAACCTACATTCACGCAAAAGCTGTAAGAATGCCTACTACAAGGTAAAATTAGAGCCAATTTTTCATTGTTTTAAGTAAAATCTTAATTCTAGTCAGTATTAGTTGGCTTGGCTTCATTATGACATTAGTTTGATGAAAAAGCACAATTAAGCTCTTTAATTTCCCTGTGGGATGACCTTAGATATGACTCATTTGCTAATTAGATAATGCAAGGGAATTCCCACTGAGATATGATGTGGCAGAACCACCTTAGGGCCCTTCTTAGCAGACATATGATGGAATTCCATAGTAATTCAAAGCAATCTTTCAAAAAAAATTCAGACTTAAAAAAAATTCTCTGTAAAAAAAACTTCCTACAGCTATCCAAAGGTAAAATATGTTTAAAATATTTACAAATGCAATGTATTACTAAATTCAAATTTGCTCTTTCTTGCTTCCTTACTTGTCAGAAGGTCTGATTTATCATTCACTTCACAAAAAAGTAAATTTTTTTGTCTTACTCTATTGGATAAATATATATAAAATAAATTATATCTTAAACATCCATACATAATTGCATTAAAGGATAATTTTCTGTTACATTCACTTAATGATTCAAGAGACACATGATTTTTCCTTACTTAAAATGTTATAAGAAATGAGCACTAAGGATAATATTAGACTAGCATCAATGTAATCCATCCTATAAATAAAACAAAACACTCATCTAATTATATCCATTGATACATAAAAGGCATTCAACAAAGTCCAACTTCCATTTTTCTATAAAAACACTTAATAAAATAGAGGGGAGGGGCGGAGAAATTTCTCAACATAATATAGGCCATATGTGCAAAGCATTGCATTCCATGAAGAGAACTAGAAAGCATTCTTCCCCTAACCTGGAATGAGACAGTCTTACCCAATCTCACCACTCATATTCAATATAAACCTAGAAGTCGAAGCCAGAAGTATTATACATCAAAAAGAAATCCAAGGCATGGGTAATGAAGTAAAAATCATATAATTGTATATAGAGAAAAATCCAAAGTTTTAGTGAAAAAAATGGAAGTAATATAATAAAAAAAACCAAAATGAAATACTTAAGAATAATTCTAATCAGATAAATGATATATTTATATGAAGAAATAGCAAAAACATTCCTATAAGAAACAAAAAAGTACATAAGTAGAAGAATGCCCCATGTTAATAGACTTAATAGTTAATCAAAAGCTATGTACAATTACCCACAATTCTGATCAAATTTCCAGCCCAACTCTTCAAAGAAATGGAAAAACTGATTACCAATTTTATCTGGAAAAGAAAGAAAGAAATCTAGAATAATTAAAACACTACTGAAAAGCAAAACACAAAGTGGAAGGTCTCACTCTCAAATTTCAAAAACCTATTGCAAGGCCACAGTCATCAAAATAAATTGATATTGGTGTAGCTATAGATATATAGACCAAAGGTTCAAAGCAGAAAACCCAGAAATAAAACCATGAACCACAGATACCTGGTTTTAATGAAAGGCTATTACATATTAAATGAGGGGAGATAGGCTTTTCAACAAATGGTCCTAGAAAAATTGGATCTCCATGTGCCAAAGGACTAAAAAGGACCCTCACCTCACACCTTGTGTTTGTCTGGATTGACTAGAGAAACAGATTCACACTCAAATGTATTTAAGAAAGAGCTATATATACAAGGGTGATTGTAAATTGAGAAAATACCCCAGTACAGTCCAGATCAAGTTCATAAGTTCAATATTAGCTGATATATCTGATACCCACCTATAAATTCCTCTTCAGATGCACACAAGACATGTTATGATGCCGAATGCAGGAAGATCACAAGCCAGTGTGTGGGATGTCTAGTGGATCCAGTGGCGGTGTAAGCATCTCAGCACTGATGTGGGTCTTCCCGTGGATCCTCCATCTCCAGGGCTCTAGCATAGTTCCATGTGTCTTGTCATCAGGAATGCGAAGTAGAGAGTGTATCTGGCTTCCAGTGAGCTATTTACCTCCTTTGGGCCTCCAAAATGAGGTCATCAAGCTGCGACCTGATTGAAAGACTAGACTCCACCCCTTTGCAAGTTGACAGATTATGTAACTGTCACACACCTCATAAAAAAAGAAACTCAAAATGGATTGAAGATTTAAGCATAAAACCTAGAACTATAAAAGTCATCTAGAAAAAATCGTGAAAAATTTAAGGGCATAAACCCACTATCAAACATAGTGAAAACACCCACATACTAAAAGAGTAAAAACAGGAATGGTTGTATTTAAGTGCCATGAAATCAGTTTTGACCCATAACAACAACTACATAGTCATGCCCCATCCTCACAATTGTTCCCATGCTTCAGACAATTGTAGACAGGTCAACTTATCTTGTTCAGAACATTCCTCTTTTTCACTGCCTCTTTATGTTACCAAACACAATGTGCTTCTCTAAGGACTAGTCTCTGATAACAACATGTCTAAACTATGTAAGACAAAGTCTCTCTGTTCTTGCCTTTAAGGAACACTTTGGCTGCACTTTTTGCAAGACAGATGTGTTTGTCCTTTTAGCATTCCATAATATTTACAATATTCTCTCAAAAAACACAATTCAATGCATCAAGTTTTCCTCAGTCTTCCTCATTCAAAAGTCAACTTTCACATGCACATGACATGACTGAAAATATTGTGACTTAGGTCTTGACTATTCTAGAGCAGTCTTGTGTAATATGTCTTTTGATTTCTTGACCACTGCTTCCCTGAGCACTGACTGTGGATGCAAGCAAGACAAAATCCTTGGCTACTTCAACCTTTTCTCTATTTATCATGATGTTGCCTATTTGCCCAGTTGTGAGGATTTGGATTTTTTTGTAAATTGAATTGCAATATATACTGAAGGCTTCAATCCTTGGTCTTCATCATTAAGTCCTTCAAGTTTCCCTCACTTTCATCAAGCAAGGTTGTGTAATCTGAATTTTGTAGGGTGATACTAAGCTTTCTTCCAATCCTGATACCACATTCTTCATATAATCCAGCTGCTCTGAATATTTGTTTGGTATACAGAATGAATAAGTATGGTGAGAATGTATAAGCTTTACAAACATCTTTCCTAATTTTAAACCTTGTTCTGTTCTCACAACTCCATCTAGATTCGTGTAAAAATGCCCTGGAATTCCCATTTTTCTCAAAGTTATCCATAATGATCCACACAGTTATATGCTTTGTCATACTCAACAAAACAAAAGTAAACAGCCAAGATCCACCTGATATCAACAATGATATCCTGTGTTCTGAGTCCTCTTCTGAATTCAGCCTTAATTTCTGTCAGCTCCCTGTCAAAGCACTGCTGCAATTCTTGTTGGATGATATTCAGCAAAATTTCCTTTGCATCAATTATATTGTCCCATAGTTTGAGCATTCTATTGGGTAACATTTCTTTGAAGTGAATACTCTTCCTGTAAGTTGGCCAACTGTAGAAATCCAGCCAGTTAGGAGCTACCTTGAGACACAAGGAAGAACTACTCAAGACTGTAGATTGAATCATAAGGGAAAGGGAGAAGGACTCAAGAGAGAGAAGAAACCCTCCTTCCACCACCACCCTGCCCCAACATTTTTCCATTCGCAAGTTTTTATTTGCACACCAAAAGAGAAAGTATACAAAAGTTCATAGTCAAAGGAAATATTAGGGGACAATGACTTCAGACTCAAGGTGTTTTCATGACTCATAATAAACAAACACTATCACACTAACAAATATTCTCATTTGACTAACAATCTCTTATGATTAACAAACATTCTCATATGTTAATATGTTTGGGCCTGATGGGTTTCTGTTTGCCTCCAGCAACGAATCTCTTTATCACTTAGCATTTGTGCCAAATTCCTGGAACATGCAAACAGTTACACACTGTGTTAGTTAGGGTTCTCTAGAGAAATAAAACCAATACACCTTTGATTAGATAGTTAGATAGATAGATAGATGATAGTTAGATTTATACAGCACGAAGGAATATAACAGTGAATAAGTCCACGCAGCAGTACAGAGAGCTCAATTCAACTCATTTCCATTGAACAGTTAATATACTGGAAGTCTTTCATCTCATGAGGGGTACTGGGTCCAAGGTCAAGGAAGCAGACAGCTGAGTCTTTCTTAGAGCAATGCAGACAGTCTGGCCACAGACAGCAGGCCAGGTCACCAACAGCCAGCAGATCAGGAGCTGAGCGAAGCAGGCCCGGATGGGATATCAAACTCTAGCAATGCAAGAGAACTGGACCACCAGCCTCAAGCTCAAGCGATGTATACACCAGCAGCATGGAAAAGCAGGACTCAAAGGAACCTCAAAGTCTAATGACATGATCCATGGGTTGGCTGTCCCACAGGCTCACAAGTTAAGGCAGAGCACTAGCTAAAGCAGCCACATGCTGGTTTGATCACCAGAGGACAAAAGAGGGGGGGGGGGTTACACTATTTATCTCTTTTCCCTCCAATCGAACTGCAACCTTATTAATCCCACATTTCCCCATTGGCCAGATTGGCGCAATAAACCTACCTATCACACACACTTAAGGCTTACTTACAGGGACTTCCTGGAAGATGGCGGACCAGGGGGCCCACTTACTCTGAGAGCTCTCTCGAACAAGGCGGGTTTGGTTTCCAGGTAGCCGAGTGGTAAATGAGTGAGACATCACCCTGGGGCCAAAATCCAACCCCCAACCACACATTTGTCCTGAGCTGGGGCCTCGGTGATCCAGGCCCAGAATCGTGGGACATCGCGGGTCCCTATGCCCCGGCGACCATGACCTAAAATCGCTCTAGACCCATTCCATCCCCAGACCGGGAACCTGCACCCAGAGTTGCTTGCCTGCTCTGCGGAGACACACACAGTAGTGGCAGGACCCCTGAAGACAGCAATTGCCCACTCGTGGGACCCCACTAGAAGAGTAGCTTCTCCTCCCCACGGGTCCCCTTTCCACACGTGGCAGCGATCTGCCCCTGAGCCCGTGTCCCTCCCTCCATTCATTCAAGCCCAGGGTAACTGAACTCCAATCTACCAGGTGCTAACTGGGCGACCCTCACAGGAGACAATCCACTCCCACTGCTGCCTGGGATTTCTCCACCATTGTCCCGTTTGCGGGTCGCCCGCTCCGTGTCCCAGCTCCTACTCCATTCGAGGACCTGGAGGTGGAGCCATGCACTTCCCGCTGGCGCCAAGCCCACTTCTCTCTGCAGCACTGCGTCTGTGCAGGAGCCCCTCGGAGCGTGGAACCCGCCTGCCGTGGAACAGTGGGGGCTCCTGCCCACTGAGCGCACTGCCGGCAGGGTTCTTGCCTGCCCTGGGGGATTCCGCATGCCCAGCGGCTCCGAGCCTGTCACGAGGCACGCCCCCCGCAGGGCGGAGCTTGGTCGCCATTGCTGGCTGCTCTCCGCCAGAGCCTCCGCTGTTGGATCTGGAGCAGAACACATCACTGAGGAGCCTACGCTGCTCACGGGCCAGCGGCTCTAGCGATAAACACCTGCTCGCCGGCTAGGGAACCTGTGAAACAGCTCTCTGGCACCTGAGGGAGCTGTCTGTGTGCTCCGCAGGTTCCTATCTCTCCAGTACCCCGCAGGATCCCCAGCGCCAGCTCCAAGCCTGTCCTAGCCCTCTCCAGCCAGCATAGGAGGCAGGCATTGCAGCCTGCGCCTCCCCACACCCCTTGCGGCCACAGTCTCTCCCGGGCAGTGCAGGAGACTAGCCCTGTGGGGTATCGCCCACTGGCTTAGCACTGTCCACAGCCTCCCTCAGCGTGGCCTGTGCCCGCAGACCCCATTGTATAGGCTGACAGGGACCTCAGAGAGCTTGTTGATCTGAAGAGCAATTTCCCCTCACATAGCCCTGCTCCGGAGCCTAGATCAGCACCACGTCCCGTGGTAGGGAGGCCTTGCCCACCTCCGCCTTCTATTAGGCATCACTAGAACATGGAGGGAAAAGAAGGGGGGGGGGATCTATCTATCTATCTATCTATCTATCTATCTATCTATCTATCTATCTATATCTTTTATCTCCTGCTGATTTCCTCTTTTACCTCTTTTACTTTCTGTAATTTCTTCACTCCCTTCTTTCTTCCTCCTTTTCCACTATTGCTATTACTTCTCTTCTGCCCCTTTCCTATAGGTATTCCTTCTATCACTTTTTATTTTCTTTGCCCACTCTCACTATTATCAGTTCTCTTCTCTCCTCTTTTATAGCTTCTCCTTCCTTCTCCCTCTCCATTCCTTTTCTTTTTCCTCCCCCAAATTAAAAAAAAAATTTAATATTTAAAAATGTTTAACTTTTTCTTTTTTAATACTAAATAACAAAACGGGGGGCTGCTAAGGGTACCCTGACAGACCAGGTCAAAGCAGCCAGGAGGCACTCACAGAGGCCACATCCCCCACTCCAGTAGCTGAAACATCTCACCACTGCTGGTCACCAAGCCTACCGGGAACTCTGCCTACACAGCTGTCTGACACATCCTTAGAGTTGGTCAAAGGCAACCACCTGAAAGAATCCCTAACAGTAACACAGATAAGGGCCCCCTGGCCTCCTAGAAACATGGGGCCTATGAAAGGATCGAGGAAAAATCAACAGACCACATCACTCCCAACAAAAAAGAAACAGAGAGACAAAACATAGTAGCAGAGTTAATGTCTCTCATAGATAAAACAGATACAGATCTGCCACAGAAGGAAATCTTCAGAAGTCTACTGGCAGTAATAAAGGAGCTGAAGGGAGAAACCCAGAACAAGGATAAAATAATAGAGGAGATGAAGTCCACAATAGAGGGGATGAAGTCCACAATAGAGGGGATGAAGTCCACCCACCAAAGGGAATTGCAGGAGCTAACAGAGGAGGTAGCAGAAGCCACACACAAGGTCATAGAATTTACGATCAGGTTTGAGGAGGCAGAGAACCATATCAGAGACCCCGAGGACACTCAAAGAGAACTAAGCAACCAAGAAAGAGTCAGATAGGAAAATTAAAGAAACAGAAAATAGCTTGAGATCAATGACAGATGCTATGAGGAGGAATAATCTTCGTATTATCGGTCTACCTGAACTCAACACAACATACAAGTCAACAATCAAGATAGCAAAGGAATTCCTGGAAGTAAACTTTCCCACCCGAACAAGGGAGAACGAGGTACTCATACAGGAAGCAGAAAGGACCCCAGCTAGACTAGACCCCAAGAAGAACATGCCAAGACATATAATAGTAAATATATCCAACTTCGAGGAAAAAGAGAAAATCTTATGAGCATCAAGAGAAAGGAAGACAATCACATACAAAGGAGCACAGGTAAGAATATGCCCAGACCTATCAGCAGAAACCGTGAAGAAGCGGAGAGAATGGATCAACATCTTCCAAAAGCTGAAGGAAAAAACGCCTCCCCCAGAATCCTGTACCCTGCCAAGTTATCCATTAAGACGGATGGTGAGAAAAGGGTCTTCCAGGACAAGGAAAAACTAAAAGCATATGCTGAAAAACACCCGAGCCTGCGGAAGATACTATGGCCAGAGAATCAACCTCCATCAAGAAAAAATAGGAGATCACCATATATCCCAGCTCTATCTAGTAGCCAACATGCCAGCAACAATTATCAGGACAAGAGGATCTCAGATGGAAAAGAAGACAACATAAAAAATCTCCACTCAAACACAGCACACTGATATGAGGTGAGATAGGTAAAAACAAAAACACAAAACAGGGTATGACAGCTATGAACCCACAGATAGTGATAATAACCCTGAAATCCAATGGACTCAATTCATACATTAAAAGAAAAAGGCTGGAGGACTAGCTCAGAAAACTTAATCCATCAATCTGTTGCCTGCAAGAGGCACATCTTAAGCACACAGACAAGAATATGCTAAGAATAAAGGGTTGGCAGAAAGTTTACCAAGCACATTCTAACTCCAAAAAGGCAGGGGTGGCTATCTTAATCTCCGACAATATTGACTTCAAGATCCAAACCATATAAAGAGACAATGAGGGACACTACATAATGCTCAAAGGTTCAATAAACCAAGAAGCAATTAGCATATTGAATATCTACGCTCCCAACAATGGTGCGGCAAAGTTCGTCAAACAAACTATTAAAAAGATGAAAAAAGAAACCACAGACTCAACAATCATAGCAGGCGACTTTAACATTCTTATCAGAGAAGGACAGATCATTGGGAAAGACGCTCAGCAAAGACGCCATAGAGCTAAACAATGTAATTAGGCAACAGGGCCTAGTAGACATTTATAGAGCTTTCCATCCAAACGCAAAGGGTTTCATATTCTTTTCTAGTCCACATGGATCTTTTTCAAGAATAGACCACATACTGGGACACAAGTCCAGCCTGAGTAAATTCAAACACATAGATATTATCCAGACATCTTTCTCAGATCACCATGCCATAAAGCTGGAGATTAATAAGAGGATATCCAGGAAAGCAAGGGCAATCAATTGGAGGACGAACAATGATCTCCTGCGACACGAATGGGTACAGACCCAGGTTAGAGTGAATATCAGGAAGTCTCTAGAAACCAATTAGAATGAGAATACAACATATCAATACTTATGGGACAATGCGAAGGCAGTTATCAGAGGTAGCTTGATATCATTAAATGCCAATATGAAAAAAGAAGAGAGGTATATGACAGATATGTTAACACAAAACCTCCAACAATTAGAACAGAGTCAGCAGAACCACCCCTCAAATAGCAAGAGAAAA
>NW_022103906.1:242720-244128 GCF_000313985.2 Echinops telfairi
TATAGGAAACCAAAAGCGACTTCCACAAATCGAAGAACAACCCCTGCTCGTGGATTGGAAGGCTCAACATAGTAAAGATGACAATCCTACCTAAAGCACTTTACAAGTTCAATGGCATACCCATTCAATTATCATCAACCTTCTTCAAAGAATTGGAAAAACTGACCACCAATTTCATATGGAGAGGGAAGAAACCCAGAATTAACAAAGAACTCCTTAAGAAGAAGGACACAGTTGGAGGATTTGCCTTACCTGACTTTAATGCTTATTACACAGCTACTGTGGTCAAATCAGCGTGGTACTGGCACAATGACAGACACTGAGACCAGTGGGAAAGAATAGAAAACCCAAGAATAAAACCATCAGCATATAGACAACTGATATTTGACAAGGGCCCCAAAACTATCAAGTGGGAAGCGGATTCCCTTTTTAACAAGTGGTGCTGGAAACAATGGATATCCATATGTAGAAAGATGAAACAGGACGTTTACCTCACCCCATGCACAAGAATAAGCTCAAAGTGGTTTACAGACCTAGAAGTTAAACCTCAAACCATCAGGACCATCAAGGAGGGTATTGGGACTAACCCCAGAGCACTGACCCAGGGAACTTATAGGCTCACTGCAATAGGGATGGGTACACATGCGGGTGAACTGGAAATCGATAAATGGGACTTAATGAGAATAAAGCACCTGTGCACCTTGAAAGACTTCACCAAGAGGGTGAAAAGACAACCCACAGACTGGGAGAGGATTTTTAGTAATGACACATCAGACAAAGGGCTTATTACTAAAATCTATAACACCCTCATGGCCTGCAAAAAGAGGAAAACAGTTAACCCCCTAAGGAAGTGGGAAAAGGAACTGAAAAGAGCCTTCCCTAGGGAGGAGATTGTGATGGCCAATAAGCATATGAAAAGTGTTCCAGATCATTAGCCATAAGAGAAATGCAAATAAAAACAACCATGGGATACCACCTAACACCCCTGAGGCTAACCCAAATCAGCAAATCAGAGAGCAACAGGTGTTGGAGGGGGTGTGGTGAAGTAGGAACCCTCCTCCACTGCTGGTGGTCATGTAGATTTGTACAGCCACTGTGGAAAGCAATCTGGAGATACCTAAAGAAAATGGAAATTGGTCTACCTTATGACCCAGCCATCCCTCTACTGGGCATGTACCCGGTGGAAGCAACAAATAATACACGACCAGTCATCTGCGCTCCAATGTTTAGTGCGGCACAATTCACAATCGCTAAGACTTGGAAACAGCCTAAGTTTCCATCGATAGATGAGTGGATTAGTAAACTCTGGCACATACACACAATGGAGTACTATGCAGCACTGAAAAGCACAGTCGATTGCATGAAACACCTCACCTTGTGGGAAGAGCTGGAAGGAATCATGCTAAGC
>NW_022103906.1:246941-293461 GCF_000313985.2 Echinops telfairi
ATGAGGGCAACAAATGTATAGATGTGCTTTACACAATTGATCTATGTATTGTGACGAATTGTAATTCATCAGGCTTACTTATAATCTTCGCATCCAAGCAATTCTTTCAGCAGAAACAGGATAATGTTTCTGTGAACAACCAAGAAGCTGTCTGCCAAATTACTTGACATATACAAATATGTGCTTCCAGTGCTTCATTTACTTGTTGAAACACATCAATTGGTATTCTATCAATTCCTGGATACTTCTTTTTTGGCTAATGCTTTCAGTGTAGCTCAAATGTCTTCTTTTAACACCATTGGTTCTTGCTTATATGCTACCACCTGAAATAGTGAATTGTTGACTAATTTTTTTTTGGTAAAATGACTTTTTATTCTTTCCATCTTCATTGATTTCTTCCAGGATCATTCGATATTTTGCCTAGAGAATTTTTCAATATGGTAACTCAATGCTTGAATTTTTCCCTTCAGTTCTAGGTCTTTGTACATTTCGTTATAATATTTTAGTTTGTCTTTTTGAGTTGCCCCTGAAAATTTCCTTTTCAGCTCTTTGTCACCTCATCCTTCCTTCTATTTTCTTTAGTTATTTTCCATTTAAGTTCCAGTCTATCTGATATCCACTTTGATCTTTTCTTCCTTCGTGTATTTTTAATGATAATTTGCTTTCTTTATGAATGATGGTCTTGATGTCTTTCCACAGTTCCTCAGGTCTTCTGTCATTAGTGTTTAATGAGGAAATCAGTTCTTGAGATGTTCTCAAAATTCTAGTGGAAGGCACTGAAGGTCCTATTTTAGCTCTTGTGGACTTGTTTTAATTTCCTTCAGCTTTAACCCGAACTTTAATATGAACAATTGATGGTCTGTTCCACAGTCCGATCCTGGCCTGGTTTTAGCTGCTAACATTGAGCTTCTGAAAATTCCCACAGTTGTAGTCAATTTGATTTCTCTGTGTTCCATCTGAAGAAGTCCATGTTTACAGTTGCCTTTTACGTAGTTGAAAAAAGCATTTATTTGCAAAGAACAAATCATTGGTTTTGCACAATTTTAGCAATGGGATTTCCAGCTTTGTTTCTATAACCAAGTCTATATTTTCCCACTACTTCCTCTTTATATTCAATGTTTGCATTCCAATAACATAGCAATAAGACATCCTACAAATATGAATTTATGTACATCAGAAATCTTCAAACAAAGAGTAAAAAGAGAGTTTTCATAATGGGAAATTAATTTTCACAATGATATGTTGAATAAAGAGCCAAGCTGCCAAGTCTATAGAAAGTTCTAACACCTCAATAAAAAAAAGCATAAATAATCCAATTTTAAAATGGGCAGAATGCATGAGTAGACAATTCACTTAAGTGACATTCAGGTGGCCAATAATCAATGAAGAAATACTTCTTATCAATGGCTATAAAAAAGTTACAAATTAATTAGGAAATACCACCTCACACCTGTACTGATAGCAAAATTAAAAAGCAGAAAAATATAAATGCTTGAGAGGATGTGGAGAGATTGGAACACTCATACACCTCTGATAGAATTGAAAAATTTTGCAGCCAGAGTGGAAAACAATATGCTACATCCTTCAACAAATGCAAATCGAAAAACTATATGACCTAGCAATCTCTCTACTCAGTACATACCCAAAAGAAATAAATAATAAAATACTAATATGCACACATGTTTATCGCATTTGTATCTACAATAGCAAAAAGATGGAAACACTCAAAATGCCTGTTTTTGGAAAAACAGATAAACTCTTGTACACATATGCAAAAATATTATGCATCTCTGAAAAACAATGATGGCACTGCCAAACTCCACATGGCATGGACAACTTTGGAAGACATTCTGCTCAGCAAAGCTAGTCAATCTTATAAAGACAAGTACTGCACATTATTAGTTTTACATTCGATGATTCATAAAGATTTTGTTTTCACGCCTTCATTGCAATCCCTTAACATACCCTAATTTATCCCATGCCATCCCTACATTTTTTTGTTTTCATTCCTCAGCTTTTCCTAACTCTATGAATTAGTTGAAGGGTAAACCTTGCTCTTTTTATTTTAAGGGGTTGATTATTCCAACCCGGGTTGAATTCAGTTCTGGACTTGAAGGGTGACTAAGGGTTCCATCAGTCTCTCTCTGACTAAATGGTTTGTTCTCCTTTATGATATAGAGTTGTTTTGTTTAGTTCTGTTACATTTTTCTCCTACTCTGTATAGAACCCTCTGTGTTGAAAAAAAAAAATTACACTCAAGCAAGTAGACTTTGAAGGCTAGAGGAAGCAGGAAGAGAGAGGGGGAATGAAAAGGGGGAATATTGTCATTTCAACATATGATTTAAATTAATTAATAGATAGATAGATAGATAGATAGATAGATAGATAGATAAATCCACAATTGGCCAAAGATAGAGAAAATACGTGCCTTTTCAAAGAACTGATTTGATAGTTTTTAGGTGCCTTTGAGTTGATTCTGACTAATAGTGGGGGGAAATTGCAACAGAAGGTAATGCTGCCCTTTCCATGCCAACCTTTCTTCTGATTGGTTCCATCAATACAGCTCTGTGTCATTCCATTTGAATGGTGAGCAAATAATAAAACAAGATGGGCTTTAAAAGAGTACGACGAAGGGGTCAGGTATCAGGCATCAAGGACCAAAAAAATCATAACATTGTGAATGAGGGGGAGTGCAGAGTGGGGACCCAGGACCCATCCGGTGGAAATTGGACATCCCCTTGCAGAAGGACTGCGGGGAGGAGAGGAGCAAATCAGAGTGCAGTGTAGTAATGGTGAAATATGCAATTTTCCTCTAGTTCTTAAATGCTTACTCCCCACGACTACCGTGATCCCAATTCTACCTTACATATCCGGCTGGACCGGAGGATGTACACTGGCACAGATAGCAAGTGGAAATACAGTGAACCCAGGACAGATGAACCCCCCAGGACCTGTGGAGAGAGTGGCGATAGCGGGAGGGTGGAGGGAAGGTGAGGGAGAAAGGGGGAACAGATGACAAGGCCTACATATGGCCTCCTCCCTGGGGGATGGACAGTGGAGAAGTGGGTGAGCGAGACGTTGGATGGGGTAAGATATGATAAAATTAATAATTTATAAATTATCAGGGGTTCAGGGGGAGCGAGGAGAGAGGTGAAAAAATGAGCTGATACCAAGGGCTCAAGTGGAAAGCGGGTGTTGTGAGAATGATGAAGTCAATATATGTACTAATGTGCTGTACACAAATGATGTATGTACAGATGGTAATGAGTTGTATGAGCCTGTAATAAAATGATTATTTAATTTAAAAAAAGCACAGCATTACCATTGGAGGAGGGTTCGTTGACAATATGTGATATACAGATGACACAGCCTAGTTACGGAAAGCAAAGGGGCCTCGAAGTAGCCCTCAGTAAGGATTTCAACTCAATGTAAAGAAAAGAGAAATCCTCATAAGGAGTCCACTAAACAACATCGTGATAAACAAATAAAATATCAAAATTTTTATGAGTTTCATTTTACTTGAATCCTCAATCCACACTCATGAAAGCAGCAATAAAGAAATTAAACAATTTATTGTGTTGGGGAAATCTGTTTTGTGGACCACTTGAAAACAAGCATGTCACTATGAGAACTAAGGTGTTAGTTCTAGTGACTATTGCATTTGCAGTTACCCCATATTTGTCTTGGAGGAAGAACCACACAAATGCTGAAGGTAAGCAGGGATAGGGAGAATTGGTCTTATGTAGTTTGTAGATGTTATTAGGAGCCCTCAGCCTCTGAAAAGTATATCATGCTTGATAAAGCAGAGGGTCAGCACAAAATGAGGAGTGGGGGGCGGGGGAAGCACCGATGGATTAGAAGGATTGACACAGAAGCTGACACAAAGGGCTTAGGCATAATAACAATGATGAGTATGCTCAAGACCAGCAGTGTTTTGTTCCAACTCGGGTCACTCTGAATTGGACCTGATTTGACTGAATTTAACAAAAATAATAGCTGTAGCCTGGCAAAGAGGGAAAAATGTATTTAAAATATTTTTGTCTCCGGAATTCTACTTCTAGCAATGGCTTCAGGCCACTCTACCAGACTGAAAGCAATTAAAAAAACTGGACAAAATATGTTTCAAAATCCAATTGAAGGCATTGGAAAATCACCAGAGATGGAGGATATTTGCAAGAGCATGATCCAGAGTAGATAGAAAGCAAAAAAAGTTAGCAAAGCCCTTAAGAGCTTTTCTCTAATGCATGCTCTCTCTTCTTCTCTGAGGAAAAGACAGCTCAAAAACACTGAAACTATAGCAAAGATTACTTGGAGGAAAGAATTGATACAAGGGGCAGAGATGATGGACACTTCATGTTCACAAAAGTTGAAACTATAAGAATAATTTTAAAATCCTAGATGTATATATTGTACTAATATTATTACCTCAAAATTTATAAAGCACAAGTTTTATAAAACTAACAGCAAAAACAAAAAAGGACTAGACAAATCCTGAATATATTATTGGTTTTAAAAACATATCTCTCAGATACTCATACAAAATATAAACAATTAATCAGTAAGATTATTAAATATTTGAACATTTTAGAATAAATCAATATAGATAACATTAACAGAATTTTAAAAAAAATTTCAATTGATGCAAACTGGTATGTCGGAGAGTTATGAGTGAAAAGGTGGAGTTTACTTGTCAATCAGGTCACAGTTTGATGACCTCATTTGGAGACAGTAAGGAGATAAATAGCTCCTGGAGGCAGGACAGTCTCTCACTCCCTGTGAAACATCCCTGACGAGAGCCCTGGGAGCTGGAGGAACAACGTGGAGACCCCTGGCAGCATGAAGATGCTTACACCACTGGATTCACAAAACTTCCCACCCACTGGCCTATGATCTTCCTGCATTCAGTGTCATTGCGTGTGTTGTGTGAGTCTGAAAAGAAATTTATAAATTGTTATAGGAGCTAATATGAGCTAATATGAGCTATGAGCTAATGAGCTAATATCATATGAGCTAATATCAGACTTATGGACTTCATCTTGACTGGGCTGTGATGTTTTCTCAATATTCAATTGCTCTTGTATATAAAACTCTTTCTTATACACATATGCGTGTTTATGAATTTGTTTCTCTAATCTATCGGGACTAACACATACAGTATACATTGATAACTGACAGTATCAAAAGATAGCAAAAAATCCTCCATCTGCAAAAAACAAAAAAATCCCTCTGTCCTCCAAACAGGAATGCGATGCTGTTGCTGTTAGGTGCCGCAGAGTTGGTTCAATCCATAACGATCCTTTGCACAACAAATGAACCATGGCCCAGTCCTGGGCCATCTTCACAATTACTCCTAGGGTGAGGCCACTGTTGAAGCTGCGGTGTCAATCCATCCTGTTAAGACTCTTCCTCTTTTACGTTGCCCTTCCTCTTTACCTAACATGATTTCCTTATCTAGGGACCAGTCTCTTCTGAAACAATAACCAAAATATGTAACATGAAGTCTTTCCATCCTTGCTTCAAGGAAGCACTCTGGCCTTACTTCATCCAAGACAGATTTGTTTTTAGGTTTTGCAGTTCATGGTATTTTGTATATTCTTTGCCAGCCCCACAATTAAAACACAAGGATTCTTCTACAATCTTCCTTGTAAAATGTCCAACTTTCACAGTCATATAAGGTGATTGACAATATTGTGGCTTGGGTCAGGCACACCTTAGGCCTCAAAGAAACATCATTGCAACTCAATACTCTCAAAGATTTCTTGTGCATCAGAATGACCAAATGCAACTTGTCCTTCGATCTCTTGACTGCTGCTTCCATGAGCATTGATAATTGACCCAAACAAGATGAAATCATTGACAATTTCAGTTTTTTCTCCTTTTATTATGATGCTAACTATTGGTCCAGTCATGAGGATTTTGGTCTTCTAATACATTGAGTTGTAACTCATGCTGAAGACTGCCTTGATCTTCATCAGCAAGTGCTTCAAGTCCTTCCCACTTTCAGCCAACACGGTTGTATCATTTTCATATCTTAAGTTGTTAATAAGCCTTCCTTCAATCCTGATGCTTCATTCTTCTCCTATAATACAGCTTCTCCGATGATTTGCTAGCATACAGATTGAATAAGTATGTGAGAGGATATAAGCCTGGCACACACCTGTCTTGATTTTAAACATGCAATATTCCCTTGTTCTGCTCTCACAACTGTCTCTTAATTCACATACAAGTTCTACATGAGTAAATAATGTGTTCTGGAATTCCCAGTCTTCTTAAGGCAATCCATAATTTGCTATATTCCATGCAGTAAAAAGCCTTGGAATATTCAATAAAACAGAATTTTTCAGCATTGCCCATAGAATCTTTCAGTATTGCAACTCAAAGCTTGATATTTTCCATGTCTTTCAGTTTAAGATATTCTGAGAATGTTCCTCCTTCTTGATACTCTAACTCTAGGTCTTTGCACATTTTGTTAAATTTTTCATTGTCTGCTTGAGCTTCCCTTTCAGTATTCTATTTAGCTCTTTTACTTTATAATTTCTTACATTTGCTTTACCTATTTGAAAGTTAATGACAAGTTTCAGAGTTCCTTCAGATATCCATTTTAATCTTTCCTTTTTTTCATGACAGAGTACTTGATGAGCTCTGGAGTGACATCAAAATACTATACATTAAGAACAAAAAAAGCACTCAGTCATGTGATTCATAACAAACTAAAGATAACTTAAGAAGAATGAGAATTCCAGGAGACTTAATTGTGCTCATGTGGAAACTGTACATGGAAGGCTACGGACGACAGTGGGAGCCCAAGATACATTTGTTACCACTTAGGAACTACATAGGAAATAAGCCTCCAGTGATTTCGCTCTATCCATACTAGAGGAATGGGAGGAAAGTGGTTAGTAAACAGAGTAGAGAGCATTGGAAAGATGAGTATAGAAGATCAAAGGGATAAACCTAACTTCAATCGTCAAAACCTTATAAGTTGATACCCCCTCTGATACATATTAAGCCTGATCTGGTTTTCAACATTTTCTGTTTGCTTTTTTTCATATTGGGGTTTATCTCAGATATGTTATGTCAATGAATTTTTGTTACATGTTTTTTTCTCTTTTTCAGTATATGAAACCCAGGATTGATGAGCCTATAGGGACAGCAAGTACAATAAGAGCTTCAGTGGGGCAGGGTGTACAGAGGTGGGGTGGTAAAAGGTAGTTGATGTCAAGGAGTTCAGGAAGGAAATGAATACTTTGAAACTGATGGTGGTAGCAATTGCATAATATTTCTTGATGAGAATGAACTATGGAATGATGTGATATCTGTATTAACTGCCAATAAAATGTGTGTATTTTTTTAAGAAAAAAAACTTGTCATTTCCCTTGTCCCCCTCCTCTAAAGCCCTGGCAACCACTAATCTGCCTGTCTTTAAGGATTTGTTTAATCTGGACATTCCATATAATCTAGCTCAGATAATTAAAAAGAGAACTAGAGGGAGACTTGTGTGAACAGAGCAAGAGAATACTACACGGTTTAAAATCAGTAAAAGGTGTGCCTCAGAATTGTGTCCTCTCATCAACCTTATTCAATTTGTATAGTGAGCAAATAAGCAGAGTTATATAATCAGGGTTATATAAAGAAAAGCTGGCTTCAGGATTGGAAGAAGGTTAAGTAATAATCTTTGATATGCAGATTATATGGCATTACTTGCTGATATAGATCAAGTATTTCAGCCTTCAGTATGGATGACAACTCAATATAAAGAAAACAAAAATCCTTATAGCTAACATCATGATAAATGGGGAAAAAATCGAAGTTTCCAAGGATATTTTTTTGCTTGGATCCACGAGCAATGATCATGGAAGCAGTAGTCAAGAGTACATAGGATATGTTGCATTTGGGTAAAACTGAACAAATCGAGGGTTTGGGAGGATAGTAGTTACTAAAGAGAGTGTGCTGGAGAGATGAGTATAGAAGATCAAAGACATAAATCTTACTTTAACAGTTAAAACCTTGTCAGTTGACCCTGTTTTTGATGCATGCTGGATCTAATTTGGTTTTCAGTATTTTCTGTGTTTTTGTTATGCTTTTATTTGATCATATTAGGATATACATCAGAGATCTTCTGTCATTGGAGGTCACACTCTTGAAGTTGTGTTATATGCTTCACTGTGTTTTGGTATGTGAAACCCAGGGTTTATGAGCTTATAGAGACAGCAAGTAGAATAGGGTTTCACGGGGGTGGGGTACAGAGATAAGGGGGAAGGGATATAGGGGAGACGATGTCAAGGAGTCCAGGAAGGAAAAGAATGTTTGGAAACTGGCTGTGGTAGCAATTTTACAATTCTGCTTGACATGATTCAACTATGGAATGACAGGATATATGTATTAACTCCCAATTAATAATAAATTAAAAATAATAAAACAAAACCAACCCCCGCAAAAAATGTCGAGAACAAGAATGTTATTTGAGGACTAGGTTGCACAGGACCCAAGCTGCAGTATATTTCAATGGCCTCATATGCATATGAAAGTTGGACATTGAATAAGGAAGACCAAAGAATAATCAATGCATTTGAATTGTGGTGCTAGCAAAGGATATTGAAAGTATTATGCACTGCTAAAAGAGCAAAAATATCTGCCTTGGAATAAGTACATCCAGAAAGCTCCTTCAAAACCAGGGTGGCAGGACCTCATCTCATGTACTTTGGACATGTCATCAGGAGAGACCAATTCCTGGACAAGGACATCATGCTTTATGTCCTTGATGTAGAGAGGCAGCTAAAAATAGGAAGCCCTTCGACAAGATGAATTGACTTAGTGTCTTCAACAGTGACTGTTCAACCATACTGACAATTGTGAGGATGGTGCAGGAACAAGTGGTGCTTTGTTCTGTTGTACATAGAGATGTTGTGAGCCATAATCAATTCAACAACACCTAACAAGGTAAGCAATATATAATTTCCAATTTACAACAACAAAAAAACAAGCAAACACTTAACTTTAAGGACTGGATATAATGGTAAATGTTAGAGTAAAACAAAACTTTTATAAGATAACAATCAAATATTTGGAAGATTTGGGTATAAAAAAAACAATAAACTAGACAAGAAAAACAATACCCCCCATAAATAGAAATGTTCCTAAAGTGCAGTATTTTAAAGCTAAGATATTCTGTTCATTAAAATGGTGTTAAAAAGGTAAGACAAGAATATGTTTTCAATGTATCCTACTTCAAACATTCATATTATAGAAAGAGCTCCTTTATGCAATAAAATAAAAATGAGCAATTTCATAGAAAACATGAGTAAAAGTTTAAATTATTCTATTTTCTTTTACATCACACAAAAAATCATACCTATTCCAACAATCAACGTATGGATGCATGCTAAATTTCATTAGTCATCAAGGCTATGCTGACTAAAACTACAATGAGATACTATATCTGCAACATAAGAAAGCTAAAATTAAAAAAAGTTTGACATTACAAAATATGTGATGCCACTTATATAAAGTTCAAAACTATGCAATACTAACCTTTGGTTTTAGAAGTCAAAGTAATAGTTAACATACGGTGAGGTGGGAGAGTGTAGGCAGCATGTAAAGGGAATTTTAAATCCTGATAATGCTTTATTTTTTACATCAGATGGCTTATTTTGTGATAATTAATTAAGCTACTCTCATATGAGTATTATTCATACACTATTCTGAATATATACATAATAATACTAACACAATATTGTAGGAAAGTAATTTGAACAATTAATAAAGAGAAAGAAGTATTAAACAATATGGAAGAATCTGAGATGAGAAACATTGATATGCTGTCACAAGTAAAGATTTAAACAAACAATTTATATTACAGCTAGAAGAAGCTTAGGCATTTCAGCACATCTCTTCAAATCCATGTGATGGGACTTAGGTGGATTCTATGTGCATATATCAGCCTGTACAAATGTTTGATGTTTTAAGACACTTATAAGGAATAAAATGTCAAGCTTAGCCTACTATAGATAGTTCGTAACAAGAGTCAGGAGATTGGTGATCACAAAAGAGTTTATTATGTGCAAAGAATACCTTGTCAAAGTAAAGATGGCCTGCCAAGAGAAAATACAAAGAGCAGGTATTAATGATCCAAATATGAAACCTGAGTGGTAGAGCTCATACCTGACAATATGGAAAGGTAAAGAAAAGACTTTATACTCCAAAACAAACAAAATATTGGATAATGAACCTGATACAACTAAGTGGTACAGTGTGAGAATGTAATTTAAAAATAGTAAGAAATCATAGTATATGATCACTCAGATGACAATAGTAGAAGAGCTGTGGTATTGCTAAAATGTATTTTTGCTATAAAAATAATCTTTTTGACATTTCTCCAAATTGATAGTGAATTTTTAAAAAATCAATCAGATGCAGAAATGAAGTATAATTCACAAAGGGTGACTAAAGCACCTCTCCAAAAAAGGTTAATTATTCCTTAAATAATAATATTGTAAGGTCCTTTAAATGTCATCTCAGGCAATTTGAAAGAAGGAAGAAACAAAGCAACTTGTGACTGCTGCCAGCTTGTTGCTGGCCTAACACCAGCAGCCAAGCCGCATTGCAATCCAATTGATAGCAAATTTACAGAGTACCAACATCTGACTGGGTTCCTGTGTGACAAAGAATATGTGTGAAATATAAACACAGCCATTCCCTAATTGAGTCTGGCCACAGACAAACACAAAGACACTATCTAAATCTCTAGCATCTTCATCTCCCAGTTTCTATGCATGACTGCTACATTTTTCTGACAATTATAGCCTTATTACTGCTCTGTTTCTCCTGCCTTCTTGAAAAATTATTCAAATGCCAGTCATAGAATCACCCCCATTTTCTAACAGTTCCCATGCAAAGCAAAACAATGTTTCCCTGAAGACACCCAACCCAATAATTTCTGTTAGAGCTTGCTTCTGAACCAAAGGAATATAGAAACGTATATATGGTTTTCTTCTCTATGATTATATTACATTTAGATAGAGAGAAAGATCTTAGATGAAAATAAATAGATGGTAGGTAGATAACCTCAGACTGAGTTATTTAGAGAAGCAAAACCAATGAATTTTATATATGCATATCAAAACCAATTGTCATCAAATGAATTCTAACTCATTGATCATATAGGACAGAATATAACTTTCCCTGGAATTTCTGAGGCTGTAATTCTTTACGGAAGATAGCCTCATTTTTCTCCTACTGACATGCTGTTGGAGTCAAGTGAATTTGTCATTAGCAGCTCTAGACTTGACACACACCAGCCAGATAGATAGATAGATAGATAGATAGATAGATAGATAGATAGATAGATAGATAGATAGATAGATAGAAGATAGATAGATGTACATACACACATACATAAATGAATTGTTAAGCCCATCTCTAGACAACTGGACATACCTTGCAGAGGGGTGTAGTGGAGAGGAGATGAGTCACTTAGGGTTCAGTATAGCAATAATGAAACCCACAACCTTCCTCTAGTTCTTAAACGCTTCCTTCCCCCAACTACCAGGACCCCAATTCTGCCTTGCAAACCTGGTTAGACCAGAGGATGCACAGCGGTACAGATGGGAATTGGAGACACAGGGAATCTAGGACAGATGAACCCCTCAGGACCAGGAGTGACAGTGGCAATACCAGGAAGGAAGGGGGGGGGTAGAAAAGGGGAATTGATCACAGGGATCTACATATAACCTCCACTCTGGGGGATGGGCAGCAGAGAGGTGGGTGAAGGGGGACGCCAGGCAGTGTAAGATAAGATATAATAATAATTTATAAATTATTAAGGGTTCATAGGGGAGGGGGGAGGGGGAAGGGAGGGGAAGGGGGAAAAAGGAAAATGAACAGATTCTGGGAACCCAAGAGGAAAGCAAATTTTGGGAATGATGAGGGCAACAAATGTATAGGTGTGCTTTACACAATTGATCTATGTATTGTGATGAATTGTATAAGCCCCAATAAAATGATTGAAGAAAAAAAAAGTAGATGATGATAAGAGATAACAGATAGATAAATCTTGCTAGCACACATTAAGCAGAGGGTCACCATATTCACTTGAGGAGAGAAGCTGCCATTTTGAGAAAGATCGTGGGTCAAGGAACTGGAGGCAGAACCTTCAGTTAAAAGTTGGAGCTATCAGTCACACAGCTTGGAAATGGAAATCTCCCAAAACTTATATGAGCTTGGAAACATATTCTTTGAAGTTAAACTTCTAGAAGACAGCTAATTGACACTTTGATTATATCCTGCTGATATCCTGGTAAGAAACTGCAGTTGAGCCAAACCTGGACCTCTCAGAAACAGTGAAATAAATATGCATGCTTAAAATCCCAAGTTTATAGTGATTTGTTGCTGAGCAACAGGAAATGAAATCCCATCGCTTCCCAAGTTGTGCTGTCTCCCTCATTGGTACAAGCCAAAGAACCCAGATTTGATTCACAAGAAATGTGCTTGAGGTTCTTGGGCTGTATCAATTGTTTTTACAATAATTTGACACAAATTACTGATGGTTGAGTTTCTGAGTAGTAAACCTTGTGTCCTTTTGATCCTAGAATTTTTGGTTTTCTATACATTCTACTTCAGAAAACAGGTAAATCATTATGATGTTAAGTGATCTCAAGTAAGTTATAACTCATAGCAAACCTATGCATATTATAGTAAAACACTGTCCAGTCCTGTAGCAATTTCACAATTATTGATATGTCTGCGCATATTGTTGCACCCACTGTGGCAATACATCTTCTTGATGGTTTTCTTCTTTTTGCCTAATCTTGTAGAATTATATCCTCAGAAATCATAGGGTGACTATGAGCTAGAATTGATCTGATCACAGTGAGTTTGGTTTTGGGGGGTGTCTATAAGTTTAAAAAATTTTCAGTAGAAGGAAACAATTGTTTCTCTCTTATCTTCTTCTGGTTGCTGCTAGCCATCCAGTTGGTATTTACTAATAAGGACCTTATGTACAACACTGACAAGGCATGAACCATCCGAGTCATCCTTATCTTTGTTATGTTTGAACCAATTGTTGCAACCAATTCATCTTATTGAAGAGTTTCCTCTTTTTGGCTGCCCTCCACTTTGCCAAGTAAGATGTCTATGATTGGTTTGTTGTGCCAACTAGGCATCCATAGGAACATGTGGGGGGAGTTTAATGAGGTCAAGCTTGATTGGAGAGCTATCGAGATAAAAGCTTTCCAAGGCCAGCATCTGTCTCTCTTTCTCCATGGTGATAGGACCAGCTCATTGCTGCTTGATCTAGTCCTTTGTCTCAACGTTGCACTGCACTACTTGTGGGCTGAGCTAACCTGTGGATCATGTTGCCTTTCTGTGCACCTTGAGCTTGAGATTCCATTGGGGCCTGCTTTGCTATGCTCCTGAGGCTGTTGCTGCCCCACCCTGCCATCTGCTGCCTGAGGGCAGACTCTGTTTGTATTGCCTGAGGTCAGGTTCCACTGTCTGTTTCTTTGACCTTGGACTAGCAGCCAGTGTGAGTTGAAGGACCTTCATTATATTAACTGTTCAAGGAAAGTGAGTTGATTTGAACCCTCTGTACTGCTGTGTAGACTAATGAGCTGTTATATTCCTTCTTTATATATATCTATATATATACACACACACATATATATATATTCAAAGGTATCCTGGTTTTGTTTCTCTAGAGAACCCTGCCTCGGACTGGTCTTTCCTGATAACATGTCCAAAATATATATGACAAGTCTTGTCATCCTTGCTTCCAAGGAGCACTCTGACTGTACTTCTTTCAGGGCAGATTTGTTTGTTCCTTTGGCAGTTCATGGTACTTTAGATATTTTTCAACAACACCTTGATTGAGTTGCATCAATTATTATTTGAACTTCCCTATTTCTTGTCCAAGTTTCACGTTGTATTATAAAAGGTCTTATGAGAATCAATATGCTTATAAAGTTTTTAAAAACCTAAAGCCCTAACATAAATATAAATAAAGTTAATTCTTGTTGCTAGATGCTGTCCAGCCATTTCTGATTTTTAGCAACCCAATGTATAACAGAATAAAACATTGCCTGGTCCTATGCCTTCACATAGCTTAATAATGGATAGCCCATTGTTGCAGCCACATGTCAATCCCTCTGGTTGAGAGTTTCCTTCTGTTTTCCTGACCCATACTCTATCAAGCATGGATTTTTCTAAAATAATAAAATATAGGTTAGGTATTTTGTTGAGACAGTTTGGGGGTTTTGTGTACTACAATCACAGAGCTCTCTGGCTTCTCCTTGCATACTACTTGGCATGAATACAAGGTGGTTTTCTCATAAACTTCTCATTGTATTTAAATTTTAGCGTAGATATGTCCACTGGGAAGACTTTCCTCATCCCTATCTGGGAGGCTCCACATATGTGTTCCCATGACAGTTTGCATATCATTGTGCATATAATTATCATAGTATTATTATAGTATTATTCAACTGCACTGTGATTACAAGTTCCTGATACAAACAAACAATAAACTTGTTGCTGGGAAGTTGATTCTGACTCATGATGACACCTTGTGCTCCAGAACAGAACTTTTTAATGTTGTTTGCCTGGTTGCCATCTTCATGATAGCAGGTCACAGGCCTTTCTTCCATGGCATCTCTGGGTACATTAAAACACACAGCCCTTAGGCTAGTCCTAGGCTACAAATCACTCACATCACCCAAGCACCTTTCTTGTGTACAATGTTCTGTGTACAATATTTTCTGGATGAATAAATGATAAAATTTATATGTTTTTTTCTTAGAATTTTGGTAAGTATACACACAATTGCTCCAAATTAGCAGCCATCGGGTAGCTTCTGACTCATAAGGACATTACAGGGTAGAGTAGAACTGCCTTTTTGGTTTTGTATTGGGAAAACATAACAGAAACAATTAAAAATACAACACAGAAAATAAATAAATAAAGAGAAATAAAGAATGAATCATCAGCAATATTAAAATAAATCATAGAGAAAATTTATGTCATGCAGTCAGCAAGAAGCATTTAAATAAATTTAAATTGAGTCAAGAGGGAGATCAACTGACCAGGTATCAAATTATACCATAGTTCACTCACCATAATCAAGTTTACAATAATCTTTTTTTGGGTTTCTTTTAAAAAGTCATTTTATTGGGGGTTCGTACAGCTCTATGACAATCCATACATCCATCCATTGTGTCAAGTACATATGTACATTTGTTGCCCTCATCATTCTCAAAACATTTGCCTTCTACTTGAGCCTTTAATATCGGCTGCTCATTTCCCCCCCCTCCTCACCCCCCCTCATGAACCCTTCATAATTCATAAATTATTATTATTTTGTCATGTTACACTGCCCGAAGTCTCCCCCACCCTCTTTTCTGCTGTCCATCCCAGGGAGGAGGCTATAGGTAGATTCTTGTAATTGGTTCCCCCTTTCCACCCTACATTCCCGCCACCCTCCAGGCATCGTCACTCTCACCACTGGTCTGGAAGGAGTCATCTGTCCTGGATTCCCTGTGTTTCCAGTTGCTATCTGTACCAATGAACATCCTCTGGACTAGCCAGATTATTAATCTTTTTCTGATAGGAAAACTGTTAGTGTCCCTCACCTGTGACTGGAGTGGAGCTGTCAGAGGCCCAATATGACTAGACACTCTGCTAATGAATTTTGGGTTCTCACCATCCTCCATAGCTTTCTACATATTGGGTGTTCACAATTTAAGCTCTGATCCCTTTCCCTTCATCATATTTGGATTTTGTTATTTGTTGTCTTTGGATCACACAGGCTGGGTTCTGCTTCTTCCATATGGACTTAATTGACACCTCGCTTAGATGGCAACTTATTTTAATACAAGTCTCAAAGATCCCAGTCACTATTCCAATTGAGAGCCAGGTACAATCTTCTTTCCTCACCACATTTTGCTGTAGCATCCATATCTTCAATGACCACTTCATGAAGATTAGTATCAAGTTTGAAATCACGTTATAAGAACCAACTGTTCGTGGATTGGGGCTAGAACTAAATGGGAGCCTAGAGTGCATCCGCTTTTCTGTAGGTTTTGTATAACTCTCGTTTACTTTAGCGACTTTATTATCACTTTATGACCAAAAAAATAAAAATAATAATAATTCTTCTGGGATAAAAGTCAATTCCACTGATGACAACAGTGGAATTCTATGTCCAATGGCATAGGATTGAAGGTACTGTTGAGGAAAGGAGAGTTTGATAAAAGGACTACAAACATAGTCCAGCTGTGAACCATAATCCATAAATTGTTTCTTTGTACAGATTAAACTCTTAAATGACTGAGCTCTGTTTACATTGAGCATTGGGGGACAATGCTTGGGAGAAATGTCCTGTAACATTCCTTACAAGGGCATATCCTTGCCTATCAGATTAATACATGTCGTATTAATGTAATAATGGTATTAAAATGATAAGTATGTAGTGGTTATGGACTCCTTTTCATTGCTGCTAAGCCAGAGATAACTAAGGCCCATAACTGCTTACTTCACAGTATTGGGGTGGTCATAATTTGCTTATTCTCTCATCAGGGAATTGCAGTCTGAAGTCCAAGGGTTACAGGTAATTTTGAAAGTAGGGCCCAGTCCATTCAGTGGGGTTTCCATCACTCTTAACAAAAAATGCAATGCTACCAACTTCCACCTTCCCTCTCCCTCCCACACTTGGTAACTACTAATAAATTTTGGTCTTTTTAAATAGAAAGTTACCATGGAGTCAACTCTGACTCATGGAGACCTTATCTACAACAGAAAGAAATGTTGCCCTGTGCCGCATAACACATATGATAGCTGTCTGAGTGTCAATTGTGGCAACTACTGAATCAGTCCCTGTGAGCACGTGTCTTCCTTGCCCTCATGGGTCCTTCAGGTCATCAAACACAACGCCATCCTCGATCAATTGAGTCCTTTGATGTGTTCAAATCAAGCAAGTATTGAGACAGTGTTCTCTTATGATCCATAATATTTTATAAGCTAAATTTTCGAAGTATTTTAAATAGTGGTAGCATAGCTTCCAGCAACACAGAAATCACTAAAAGCCCTCTGCCATTGAATATATTCTGACTCAGAGAGACAAAATCTTCTGACACTGAACCATTACAGGAACAGACAGCTTCATTTTCTTCTGCAGAGTAATTGGGAAGTTTCAGACATCGTGGTTAGTATCCCAATGCCTAATCCACAATGACACCAGGGCTCCTTCCACAAGGTACCACCCTGGCACAAACTAACAGTTCATACAAGTAAGATCATGTAATATTGTCTAATATCTGTGACTTAGTGCACTGAGCATGCTATTTTCAAACTTCATTTAAATTGTTAGCACCAGCTTGAATAGTTACAGGTTTTCTATTTTAGCGTGCTGCTATATTTTTGTGCATACGATTTCTTCTTTTTTATATCTATCCGGTGACTTTTGTACTCATGAAGTCCATTCCAATATGATGTCAGATAATTGCTTTTGTTTCTGATATTGTTCACTTTTTAGTAAAGGATGTTCATGATTGTAATCCTTGGGAGGCAGGGGGCCAGGGAAGAGCTCACTTATAGGAATAATGAACTATGTGACTAATACTGAAGCCTGTATAGCAGTAAGAATGGGTTGAATAAGGTAAGAAGGCCGGTGGATGTCTAGTTATGAATAGAAGAGACAGTTTACAGGCAAGGCAAAACTCAAGCAAGACATTTTGCTTTCCCTTTGATATGAATTCTCGAATACTAAAGACAGGAAACATTCTTCATGTTAAAAAGTTTGTTTCACAGAGCTGCTGTATTTAGTACACAACAAATGCAAGATGATAGAATGGAATTGCTATGACAAAATATGGTTGCATATTTTTCTCTGAAGGAGAGAAACTAAGTTTTCATAAATTGTTAGAGACTTTAAAAAATGTATTTGATTTTCAAAAAGTATTATCAAAGCAGTGACTCATTAATCAGCCTGAGCTTAGAAGCAGTTTCTAAAGATTTTTTTCTCCCTGAAACTTATTTGACTGTAGGCTGTACAGCTCTGCCGTTCAAAACCCAGCCAATCAGTTCAAGTGTTGAGGCCTCTGAGTCATGACAGTTACAGAAAGGAGCCCCTGTTGCTCATCACTCAAATTGGATAAAAACAGTACACAGTCACACGGAACCCTGGGCACATGTGCAGTGGTTCTTTTTTTGAAAACTGTGATGGGATTTTTGCTAGATACTTTGGTCCCTGCACATATTGCTTTTCCTATATTGCATTAAAATAAGTTTCCAAAAGTTGATTGGAGTTAAAAAGTGAATCAGCTCAATGATCTGTATCTCCTTATCTAGTTAGTTTTGTTATAGACTGAAAGAATCATAACTTTCATGTTGATAGTGACCCTTTGAAGTTCTGAGACATCTTGTTTCCTAAAATAAGGTCATTACTGTTTACTAATCCCTAATCTAAGGAAAATTTCTCCTTGAAAATCTACAAAATTACTAAAATAATTATTACAATGTTGTTTGACATTGTCTAAGTATGTTTGGTCCTGAGAAAGCTAGGATTGAACCTAGAGACTTACAGGGTATTGGAGTGTTGTAATATTCTAGGCTGTAGAGCACACACTCCTTCAGAGTATGCATCTTGATAGCTTTGACTGTGATGAGAAGGGAATATTCTCCCCAAGCATCTACTTATCTTTGCAATGTAGTGCTTAGACTGGCATCACTACCACCAGACATATTGGGAGGCTTAAATTAAATATGAAAGCTTACTGCCCAGGGCACTGATCCTTCTACTACATTTCCATTTCAGTGCTCAGAGTCTATATTTTGATTCAGTGAGCAAATAGTGCTGGTATGATGTCTTCAGCAGCAGACATTAAATGAATACTCTATTTGTGAGGTTATTTGTGGGATTACACAAATTTAGTATAAGATGATGCCTACAGAGTAACCTATTTGGGACATTTTGAATGTTTCACTAAGTTTAGCAATTTAGAAACAGAACTGCAATAGAAGTTAATAATAATTTATCATTGAGAATTCAAACAATATTAGCAAGGATAGCGTCATATTTAAGATGTATTTTAGTCAGTAACTTGAACACACTCCAGAAACATATTGTTTATACATTATTTTCAAGAACAGACCCATGATAGCTAGATTAAACTGAAATAGGACTTCTCTGAAACTTCTTATTACTTCAATCCTGTCCTTTTCTGTGTAGTTCCTTCCTAATTTTTTGTTATTTTTGAAAAGCAGCTTTCTTGGTAACGCATGGCCCAGGTGTGTTGCCTCACCTTCATCTTTTTATCACATTCCAATGCAAGCTTCCAAACTAAACTTGTCTTGTGCTCAAACTCCAAAGTTCAAAAGTGGAAACTTGCATAAGATACCAGTTAAGATTAACCCTTTGGTTTCTTCTCCCCAACAACGGCTGGTATAAGATATGAAAATAATAATAATTTATAATTTATCAAGGGGTCACAAATGTGGGAGTAGGGAGAGAGGGTAAAAAGAGGAGCCAATACCAAGGGTTCAAATAGAAAGCAGATGTTTAGAAAATAATGATGACAACATATGTACAAATATGCTTGATACAATTGATGTGTGGATTGTTATAAAAGCTGTAAGAGCTCCCAATAAAATTATCTTAAAAACCCTTTTTCCCACACCCGATTGTTGGCCCCAATGATTTTGTGTATGTGTATGTGTGTCTATATAGTTTTTTCTGAATGTTACATAAATGGGTTCATAGTAAGTAGCCTTTTGGATCTGGGTTGACTTGGCAAAACATATTTGAAATTCTCCAAGTTTTTGTGTGCATCAATAGTTCATTTTCTTTTAGTATTTTATATAGCTATACTACAGGACATTTGAATTGTTTCATTTAGGGAAATGACAATTAAATCCAATAGAAGCATTTGTGAGGATTTATACTTCCATTTCTTTTCAGTTAATACCTAATAATGAAATATATAACGAGCCTGGTGGTGCTTTGAGATAAGCATTAAATTGCTAACCCCAAGGTCGATAGTTCAAATCTACCAGTTGTTCCATGGGAGAACTGGGAGACTGTTTTTGTAAAGATTCAAAGTCTGGAAACCTACACACGGTTACTATGAGTTGAAATTGGCTTGATGGCAGTAGTTTTTCAGTAAAGGAATGTATATATGTATCTGTATATATGTGACACATATGTGTGTGTATGTGTGAGATAGATCTGATATATAGGTGCATGAATGATATATCTGGGGTCTTCAAAAAGTTCATGGAAATGTGTCATTAATTTTTAATTTCATGATCTTTTCATGTACATTTGTGTATATTAAAAAATATATCATTTTGGAATGAGTTGTTCTGCCCCAGGACTACCATCTATTCCTTTCGAGGAGGAAATGGGTAACTCAGGAGGCCACAGCACCGTTGTTACCATTCTCAGCTGTGTCAGTTAGGGTCCAGAGTCAAGAAGCTACGATGAGGCCTGGGCTTACTCTGCTTGTACTGAAGAACACACGTTTTTGGCTGATTACAGACCTGTCTGCTCATTGTTTATCTCCCATGTCTGCATACAAAGCAATCCTATAAAGAGGTCGACACCACCACCACCATCCCTTTGTTTCTTTCAATAAAATGATTGCTTTGAAAAATAAATAAATGAATAAATGAATAAATAAAATACAGCTTAAAAAAAAAGAATTTACCCTTTGGTAGGTATTTCAACTACTTTCATGCAAATCGCAATTTCATCACTTACTAGCTTTAGACTTTAAGAAGTTCTTTTAAAGCATCTAGCTCCAACTTTCCCCAAGAATCTCACTGCCATCGAGTTGATTCTGCCTTATCATGCCAAATAAGACAGGGTTGAACTGCTCCTGTGCATTTCCAAGGTGGCAAATCTTTTTTTTTTTGTTTAATCATTTTATTGGGAGTTCTTACAGATGTGATAACAATCCATAATTCAATTAAATCAAGTATCATTGTACAGTTGCTGCAAACCATCCTTTTCAAAATATTGTTTTTCTTCTGAACTCTCTGATATCAGTTCTCCTTTATTCTCTCCCTCCCCAAGGAACCCTTGTTATTATATTATTTATTTAGTTTGCTGTATCTTACACCATCCAATGTAACTGTTCATCTATAATTCTTATGGGAGTAGAAAGCATCATCTTTCTTCAGTGAACCAGAAGGTAGGTGCCCTTGTGGTTAGTAGTCCAACTATGCTACCAGGACTCTGAGATAGTTAAGGTTTAGTGTGCCAACCTGGCCAATAAACACCTGGGGTTAATATAAGGGTGGAGAAATAAATAGCTCAGTGAACCTCACCTTTCTGGTTCTCTGGTCTCTTACTTTGTGATGGTTGGAGCAGAGTGCAGCTGCCTTAGCCAGTTCCCTGTCTCAGCTGGCAAAGCTCACTTACTGCAAGACATCCCCAAGCAGAAGCCACATGGACCTACCCTGATGCAGCCCTGGGTGCTGGAGCAGCCATGTGGAGACCCTGCCAGCGCTGAATTGCTAAGTTTCACTGACTCTGCTTTCTTCCTGCAGTCGGCATCATAGTGTGCATTTTGTGAGATGGAGGAGGACTTTGTGGATTGATCTCAGACAAATTGGCTAATGTTGGACTTATGGGCTTGGACAGCACTGGGTTGAGATGCTTTCTTAATGTACCCTTTATTTAAAACTCTCTCTTATACATATATGAGTTTCTGTGGATTTGTTTACCTATTTTACCCAGACTAACACAGACTCCCTTTGCCCCAAGAATAGATACATAATTATTATAGTTGTTATAAGAATTGATTCTTCCTTGTAGTTACTCTGTAAGACAGAGCAGAACTGCCCCTTCAGATTTCTAAAGTTGTAAATCTACACAGGAGTGGAAAGCCTTATAAGAGAAACCGGTTGGGTCTAACTAATGAACTTGTGGTTAGCAACCCAATCAATAACCAACCACACTACAAAGGTTCCTTTACCAAATGATGTAGAATATAAAAATTTGGTTAGCACAATGTCAGACCTACAGCAGAGAATTGAGAATGATTTGAGGAACTGAGTTAGGGAAAATTGTCTTATCATATATCATGATTTCCATGAATACTCTTATAAAGTAATGTGTTTTGAGATGAATCCATGGTTCAGAAACACTTTTGGAGGTTTAATGAGAGAATAAAGGAGATAGTTCTATGGTACTATATGCCCATAGAGAGAAAACACCTTTTCGAGCAAAACAGGAAATGAATAATTGGCAATAATGAAGATGATGATGACGTTAGAATCACACACTACATTCAACATGTGTCTGATTTGAATGTTTATGTGGGAACTTATAGAACAAATACATAATGGTCAAGGACTGTGCTGTCATAGAATGAAGAGAAAGATTTACAGAGTTTATATGTGAGCTTTGTGAGTAAGGTGAGTATGGTGATATAATTGTAAAATATGTTAAATATGTTAAACACAAACATTAAAGCGATCCCCTCACAGAAGGGTCACAAGGAAGAGATGAGCCAGTCAGGGTGCAGTATAGCACCGATGAAACATGCAACTTTTCTCTAATTCTTGAATGCTTCCTCCCCCCAACTATCATGACCCCAATTCTGCCTTACAAATCTGGCTAGACCAGAGGATGTACAGGAGTATGGATGAGAGCTGGAAACACAGGGAATCCAGGACAGATAAACCCCTCAGGACCAATACTGAGTGTAGCCATTCCAGGAGGGTAAGGGGAAGGTGCGGGGAGATAGGGGGAGCCGATCACAATGATCTACATATAACCCTCTCCCAGGGGGGATGAGCAAAAAAGATGGGTGAAGGGAGACATTGGTCAGTGTAGGACATGAAAAAATAGTAATAGTTTATAAATTATCAAGAGTTCATGAGGGAGGGAAGAAAAATGAGAAGCTGATACCAAGGGCTCAAGTAGAAAGAAAATGTTTTGAAAATGATGACGGCAACAAATGTGCAAATGTGCTTGACACAATGGATGGATAGATGGATTATGGTAAGAGTTGTATGAGCACCCAATAAAATGAATAAAAAAATAAGACAAACATTAAAGCATCATTAAAAGAAGTACGTATTATTCATGAAACTTAATATGATTATGAGATCTGCCAGATAATTCTATATTAAATTTCTCATGTAAAACTTGGTGATAAAAAATTCCTATATTACTTATTGAATCCATGTCTCATCACATTAGACTATTGCCATGAAAGCAGTTATTGTATCAAGGCAGTATCATGTTCCCAGATTTATTTATATTGTGAAAAGTTTCTGCCTACTATGGCTAAAGTTGGCCTCAATACAATTGCCCAAGAACACCTGGAAAGTTCACACCTGACCTCTTCTCTCACCTCCCCCTTATGAAATCAAAAAGAGAATGAAACAGAACACCATTGTTCAGGTTTGGCAAAGCATGACTATGGAGGGATAGTAAAACCGAGTAGTTCTTGTCAAATTCCTAAGACTATACATCAATGAAAAGAACAAATGAGATCCTCACAGAATTATTGTAATAATTATTTATGATGCAGAAAACTTACAATATTGGTTTTCGAAACCACCACAGCGGAAGTACTGTTTTTCCCCATCAAGTGATGGAAGTCCCAACACTTACAATTTCGCAACAGCTTCTGTGATTTGTAAATTATTACATTTACTTCCAGGTAAGTAAAAAAAAGCTCATTTTATCTGAATAATAGCATTATTGCATCCACTAGTCGTTGTAACAGAGTAAACAAAACACAAATTGTTTTCTGGAGCTCATTGTATATTCAAAGATTTTAGTTTGTTCTTTAATTTTAACTTTTATAGAAGTCTCTGGTTTTCCTTTCAGCCAAACGAATTATATATTTAGCCACATGAACATTCCTATGCTAACTAAACTCAAGATAGGAATCTAGTGAAGGCTTAGGGTATTAAAGTGTCAAGGTCAATCTCAGTAGAGCAGCTCTTTTTTGAATGGGACTAGTGTTAATACCAATACCAATACTGTACTCAATGAAATATACATATATTTATATAAAGACACACCCATATATATGTATAATCTTGAATTTGTAATTATTTGTAAATTTCAAAGTCGTTGCGAAATTGATAGCACCCAATTCTCATTATATATACATTTGGCTTGGATTGCCATGTTCCCTCTTCTCCTCCAGATAAAGCAGCAGAGGTTTAGGCAAATCATAGGACCAATACCAAGCAATGTCAGGATCAGAACCTGGATAGATGACAAACACAGCAATCTTTTCTCCACATATAAGTGTTTCTTCAAAATGAAAAACCTAAGCAAAGGGCATAAAAAAATGTAAAGAGTTAGAACCTTTGAAACGAAACTTCTTTAAAGATGTGAAAGGATTAATACAGAAAATCCTTGAAATTAATTTTATTGCCTGCAAAATATTTTATTTCATATTATTTTATCTCCTGAGAGTTAATAGAATAGACAAAATGGGAATTTTTTTTTCATTTCATCTGAAATTGTTTTCTTATATACTGTTTCCTCATTTTTAACTCGCAACCAGAGGATAAAAAATCTGTATAAACTGAATACACTTTAAAGATATGGAAAGATTTTCTCCCTGGAACTTAAAATCTTAAATTTGCACCCCAAACCAGTACGAAGTCAAATGGCATTCTTGAGTTGCATTTCCTTTAGGTGACAGTGCAACATAGGGAAGGGGAAAGGATTTACATTTCTCACCAAACCTATTCACAGTCACTGAGTCAATTCTAACTCACCCAGACCCTACAAGAAAAGGTTGAACTGCCCCTTTGTGTTGCTGGTGTTATAAATCCTTATAGGAATAGAATACCTTGTTGTTCTCCCAAGAAACAGCTGGTAGATTCCAGTGGCTGAACTTGTGTTTAGAAACCAATTTATAAGCCACAGGACCACCCAGGCTCCTTTAATCCTCTACTAAATGGGAGATTCTCTCTAACGCTCAGGACATGTTGTTGTTGCTGCTGCTGCTGTTGTTAGGTGTCATTGAGTTGGTTCTGACTCTCAGCCATCCTATGTACAACAGAAGGTACCATGCTCATAATTGTTCTTATGTCTGAGCTCATTGACGCAGCCACTGTGTCAATGGATCTGATCAAAGGTCTTCTGTTTTCACTGCCCTGCTACTTTACCAAGCATGATGCCCTTTTCCAGGAACTGGTCTCTCCTGAAAACATGTCCAAAGTAGATTAAAAGAAATTTCTTTATCCTTGCATCGAAGGTGCATTTTGGCTGTACTTCTTTTGAGACCTCACAGCTACACTGAAGTTTGGTATTATCAATCTATTTTAGAAAGTATTATAAAAAAGTAAAGAATTTAAATAATTCATACCATCTGTGATAGTTAAAGTTTATTGTGCAAAACTGGCCAATAAACACATGTGGAATTAATTGAAGGGTGGAGAGGTAAATGGCTCGGTGAACCTCGCCTTTCTTATTCTCTGGTCTTTTGTTCTCTGATGGACCAATTATTCTCGCTGATGGACCAATGTTCTCTCTGGACCAATTGCAGCTGCCTTAGCTAGTTCTCTGCCTCAGCTGGCAAGGCTCACTTCCTGTAAGACATCCCTGAGGAGAAGCCACATGAACCTACCCTGATGCAGCCCTGTGTGCTGGAGTAGCCATGTGGAGATCCCTGCCGGCGCTGAGATGCTTACACACTTACTGATTCAGCTTTCCTCCAGCAGACTGTGTCATTGCGTGTGTTTTGTGAGTTTGAGGAGGACTTTGTAGATCAAAGTCAGACATACGGGCTAATGTCGGACTTGTGGGCTTGGAATGGACTGGGTTGGGATGCTTAATGTACAATTGCCCTTTATATAAAACTGTCTCATATCCATATGAGTTTCTGTGGATTTGTTCTCTAGTCTACCCAGACAAACACACCATCTCAATCCAAAATGCCTATGCTCTTTCATTATTGGGGATGGGGGGTGGTAGTATAGTAGTTTACAAATGTATTGTGAAATCATTGTGAAAAACAAGTTTGATGGAAAATTGGAATGTAAACACACATCTGTAGAAAGATTAGACAGTGGGGAGAGTCGACATAAATGTTTTCATTTGGTGGTTTAAATTTCCCAAACATATGAGTATTGATCAGAGGAAAATTAGGGTTTGCTATAAGCACATTCAAATTGTGGTTCTGAACAGTAAGAATTAGAGTTGAAACAAGTTCTTTCTGATGATTGAATTTTTTTTTTTTTGCAGTAGTTGAAATCTCCCTGGACTGTGGTTGGGTACAGGCCAGTTGAGAGGTTGGCTACAGACTCTCAGTACAGAAGGTTGTATAACAAAGTTTTCAAATTCAGAGAATTTTGGAGGTGGACAAATCTAAGAGAGAGAGGAACATGAAAAAATTCTGCCTAACAATGGACCTTGAAGTTTACAGAAACCTGAAAGTAGAGAACTCTTACCTTAAGGGCTAGAGCAATGTGGTACAGCATTTGCAGTGTCATAGGGGGTTGGGAAAAGTGGTTTGTTCATTAGGTATGAAAAATATTTTTCCTATACATAGATTACCGTTTTAAATCTGTCAAAGGCCTGGGAAATAGTCTTGGGAAACTACAGATCAAATGTGTTTCTTTTATAACAGTGATGTGAAAGCCTAAGAAGGAAGGCACCTTGCTTAGTATCCTGAAGTTGCCTCTGTCCTTGAGGAGATTGCTCAGTTTGGGGATTCAACTCAAGCAAAATCATACTGGCAAAATGGATATTCTGATGAAATACTTTCAAAGGAAATGTGGAACTATACAATGTGTAAAATTAATTTGCCCTATTTTCCAAATAAATAGATGCATTATTTCTACTGTGCTTGCCGTGCTCCTACCAAGAAAGAAGAAATTGAGTCATTTACATGATGTAAAATGACCACATCCTTTATCCTGAACCCAACGATCTGCAGCGGATGATTCTGAATCATCCCAAGCTAATCATCAAGGCAGAGCATTTTGATGTTCTGATTAGGCATGAATCAACTCTGTGAACAGGAACCCTGCAAGTAACTCTGTTGCTTGTAGAGATCATAACTCAGAGGGAGAGAAGTCTGCTGATGGAGGAGTGGAAAGATCACTTTAACAGAGGGTCACACTGTTGCCCACATCCTTCTGCATCATTTAGAATCAAGAACATAACATTTATCAGCTAACAATGGAAAAAAGGACAAGAAATGTGAAGGAGTTACTAAAGTAACATTTTAGCCTGTAACTGCTGATGTTTCACGTAAAAGGTCAAAAGGCTTGTCAGACAGTGTGTTAGTCTGGGTTGACTAGAGAAACAAATTCGTAGACACTCAAGAGTAATTGTATATTATGTAAACATCCCAGCCCAGTCCAGATCAAGTTCATAAGTCCGATATTAGCCCGTATGTCCAATACCAGTCTGTAAATTCCTCTTCAGACTCATGCAATAAATGCAATGACATCAAACGCAGGAAGATCACAGGCCAGTAAGTGGAAATTCTTGTAGATCCAGTGGCAGTGGAAGTATCTCAGAGCTGGAGTGGATCTCCATGTGGCTCCTCCAGTTCCATGAATCTGGTTCCATCAATGTGACTCCATGTGGCTTGTCAACAGGAATGTCAAGCAGAGAGTATCCTGCCTCCAAATGAGATTATCAAGCTATAACCTGATTTACACACTAAACTCCACCATTCACTCTTAATATCCTCAAGTTGACACCAGATTATGTAACTACCAGAGACAGATTTCTAAATTTAACCCTAAAGCCCAAAACGATCTAATTTTCTTATTGAGACTGATGATAAGGTCTGAGCTATTACCCACAGATTACTGGTTTAAATCCATAAATAGCTCTGCAGGAGAAAGATGAGATTGTATAATCCCACAAAGGTTTGTAACCTCTAAAATCACATAGATGGTCTCTATCATTTGAGGGTTTCTGGAAATTTGATCACAGTGAGTTTGATTTGGGGGTTATTTAATAAAATTAAAATGTCAATAGAGTGCAATAATTGTCTTCCACTTTTCCTTTCTGAGGAGCTCTGCTGGCATAGTGGTTGAGAACTGGGCTGCTAACCACAAGGTCAGCAGTTTGAAACCACTACCTGCTCTGAGGGAGGAAGAAGAGGCTTTCTATTACATTAGGCGTTACAGTCTCCGAAACCCACAGGGACAGTTCTACCTTGTTCTATAGGGCCACTATGAGTTATAATCAACTCAATGGCAGTGAATGTGTTTTGTTTTCTTCTAGTTGTAAGGGCACATTCAGTTGGTTCCAAGTAACCGTTACCAGTATACAATACTGCCAGCTCCTGCACAGTATTCGTAATTACTTTTATGCCTGAACGCATTGTTGTAGCCCAGCCATATCATTGAGGGTCTTCCTCATTTTTGCTTCCCTCCACTTTATCAAGCATGATGTCCCTCTCCAGGCACTGGTCCCTCCTGATAACATGTCCAAAGTACATGAAGCAAAGCCATGCTCACGTCAAGGAGCATTCTGATTGTAATTCTTCCAAGACAGATGTGTTTGTTCTTCTGGCTTTTCACAGAATCTTTAATATTTTTTGCCAACACCATAATCAGAATGCATAAGCTCTCCTGTCTTCCTATTCATTGTCCAACTTTCACATGCCTATGAGGCAACTGAAAATACCATTGCTCCCGTCAGGTACTTGAGTCCTCAAAGTGACATCTCTGCTCTTTAACACTTTAAAGAGGTCTTGTGCAGCAGATTTACCCAATGCAATAAGTTTTTTGACCTCTTGACTATTGTTTACATGAGCAATGATTGTAGATCCAAGTAAAGTGAAATCCTTGAAAACTTCAATGTTTTTTCCCATTTATCATGATATTAAGTTTTGGAACTACTTGTGAGGATTTTTGTTTTATTTACATGGAGTTGTAATCTATATTGAAAACTACACTTTTTAATTTTCATCAGCAACTGCCTCAACTCCTCTCCCCTTTCAGCAAGCAAGGTTGAATAATCTGGATATTGAAAGTTATTAATAAGTTTTCCTCCAACCATGATGTGTGTTTTTAATATAGCCCAGATTCTCAGAAGATTTCGCAAATTTGAAAAAAATGGAAAAAACATAAAGATTGAAAAAGTATGGTGAAAGGATGCAAACCAGATATATGCTTTCTTGATTTTAATGTGTAGCATCCATCTGTGTTCAAATGACTACCTTTTAGTCTATGTACAGGTTCTGAAGGAAAACAATGAATTATTCATAATTATTCTTAGCTTCTAATGATCCACACTGTCAAATGTCTTTGCATAGTAAAAAACACACACAGACACACAGTTACCATAATCTTTCTGCTTTCATTCAAGATCCATCTGAAGTTAGTAATGGTATTCCTCCTTCCATGCATGCTTCTGAATCTAGCATGAATTTCTGGCAGTTCTTTGTGGATGTACTACTACAATTGTATTTGAATTATCTTCAATAAAATGTTTCCTGAATATGTGATTGATTATATTGCTCAATAATTATTTCGTACTGTTGGGTAATCTTTGTTGAGAATGGGCATAGATATGGATCTGTTCAAGTTTGTTGGCCAGATAGCTGTCATTTAAATTATTGGCATAGTCTAGTGAGTGTCTCCAGTGCTGTATCAATTATCTGAAATATTTCAATTGGTATTTCTTCAATTCCTGTAAATCATGGTCTTCATTAATACCTTCAGTGCAGCTTGGACTTCCTCCTTCAATTCCCTTGGTGTTTGATCACGTGCTACCTCTTGATCAAATGTTACGACAACCATCTGTCTCTTTGTCCTACTGCTATGGCTTATGTGGTGCTGTGACACTTGAAGTTCTGTCAACCTCATAATGGAGGCAGTATCATTAAAAACCAAAATCAAAAGCATTGCAAATTATAGTGGCCCTGCATGTTTCAGAGCAGAACTACTCCATTGGGTTTTAAATACCTAAAGTCTTAATAGATAGCCAGCCCTTGATCCACAGTACCCCTAGGTAGATTTGAACCACCAAAATTTTGATAGTATCTAAGATGAAACTGATAATGCCACCCAGTGACTTATATTCTTATATAAGTCATTATATATTTATTCAGTTTTAATGAATAAATGTGTCTCTCTCTCAGCCTACCTAAAGCTATAGAGATAGAGATATCAGGTAGAGGTAGAGGGAGAAAGACACAGAGAGATCTCCAAACCAAACTCACTGCCATTGAGTAGATTTCAACTCATAGTAACATATATAGTTCTTCTGAAACTGTAACTCTTATGAAAACATGTTGCTGTTAAGTGTGATGTATATGAATGTGTATGTGTATGTATATAGAGAGAGTGGTACAAATGGCTAATTAATTAACTATTAACTGAAAGGTTTGTCATTTCAACCCACCTAGCAGTTCTCCCTGGAGGAAAGACCTGAAAATGTACTTCTGTAAATATATGGCCAAGGAATCCTATTGGATTTTCCTACTCTATTACTTTGGTCATATCCTATTACTGAGTCACTATAAATGGAAAAAAATGGTAATAAATCTATAAATATACACACAAACATAGTATTTTTTCTTAAAAGTAAAATATTTTTCTGAATGACCAACAGCAAAATTCTAGTATTCCAACATGGCTTCCTAGGCTACACATCCAATAGCTACAAATAAAGAGAAAGAAAATTCTGGAGTTACTTATTCCTTTAAAACAAGGAAAAGAAAACCAGACCAGTTCTCTCTCTCCCTCTCTCTCTTTTTAACTTTCTCATGGACTTGGGTAATGTGTTCAGATGTAAAAGTCAACTAAGTCCAGTGTCATTGTTCCCCACTGTATAGATTCATCATGGTAACAAATCACCCTCCCTAATGCCCAGACTATATTTCTGTCATTCTCGTCAGTGTCACATCTGCTGATGCTGAGCCTCTAAATGGAGCTTCTTATATTGCCCTGATGCTATTTTGTTCATTTGCACATTGTTTGTACACATTGTTCACATGCAGCTGGCCACATTATTCCTATGAGCCCAGCTGGCAAAGCAAAAATATACCAAAGCTATGTTGATAAGCTATTTATTCTCTGCAGCCTTCACTAGTGAGAAGCTAAAAAGAAATTAGAACATTACCTGTGCAGAGTCATCAGGGAGTAAGAGAAGAAAGTAGAAAGCAGCTTCCAAGAGACATCTTAGTCCTAAAGACCAACCTGGATTTTGTCAGCACTGAGAATAATTTTTGTATAAATTTAGCTTAGCACATTATCAATGTTGCAACACATCACTCCTAACTGAATCCCTTTGCTGTTATAATATTGAGAAAGATGTAAACTGATTTGTCAACATCCAGTAAAAGACAAACATATGAGGGATTATTTCACACACAGCACCTTTACTTAGAACTTCTTCTTCATTGTGATTTGGAACTACATGTGTCCTCTAGCAGTGTTTAAGGCAGGGAGGCAGCAACTCTAGGTTTCTATTTGACTATTTACCATTTTAGACATCTTTGAAAACCTGCTCACTTTCATGGTACATAGCTATTTGATTTTTAAATTTGGAGGGAGTTTTCTAATTCAGAGACAATTATGTAGTAACTATCCCTGAAAAGAGCAATCCTTTCGGTGTTCTTGTTATTGTTTTTATCAGAGACACTTGCTTACATCCACTCTTGTAGTATAGAGATCTCTTGGTTTGGTGTTCAGAGTATGGTATCAGAAGGACCTTAACTGAGCAGAGATTTATAAAGAGATTTTGTGTGTGCTTTTCCTCTGGTTCAGTTAGTTATGCACTCTGTTGAAAAACCTTTCTGTCCTTTGATAGTTCTGTTATTTTTCTAGTTCTTTTGCTTTATCATTTCTTCCATGTGTTTCAGCTACTCATACTCTTCATACATGATTTTCTTGATGTCTTTTCATAACTCAATAGGTGTATTGTCATTAGTGTTCGGTGCATCAAATCTCTTCTTGAGATGGTCTCTAAATTCAGATAGGTTATACTCAAGGTTATATTTTGGCTCTCATGGACTTGTTTTAATTTTCTTCAAATTCAACCTGAACTTGCATGTAAGCAATTGATGATCAGTCATCCACTGATTTGGCTGCTGAGTTTGTGGTTCTCACAAATGTAGTCAATTTGACTCTTGTCTGTTCCATTAGGAAAGATTCACTCTATAGTTACCATTGATGTTGTAGAACAAAGGTATTTGGAATAAAGACATTGTTGGTTTAGTAAAATCTATTACTCTATCTCACTTCATTTTTTTTTCCATTTCTATCCCCAAGGCCATATTTTCCAACTACAAATAATTCCTCTTTGTTTCGCACTTTTGCATCCCAATCCTCAGTAATTATAAATGCCTAGAGGTAGCATGTTTGATCAATTTCAAATGGAAGAAATTGATAGAACACTTCAATGTCATTATCACTGGCTTTAGAGGTCAGTGCATAAAGTCAAATAATAATTGTATTAACTTGATTTCCTCATGGGTCTATAGATATTTTCCATTCATAATTGTACTTCAAGGAAATATTGAAATGAACTTTGGCGATGAATGAGACACCACTACTTGTGGATTTGTCATTCCAGTATAGTAAGCGTTATGATAATCTGACTCTACGGTGTCATCAACAGTCTATATCAGTTCACTGTCATTGTTGAGATGCTGTCAAGTTGGTTCCAAATAATATCAACCTTATGTACAAAAGATCAAAAGCCACCTGATCCTGAGTCATTCTTACAGGATGTTATGTTGCCATGTTTGAGCCCATTGTTACAGCTACCATGTCAAAATCTTGCCAAGAATCTCCCTCTTTTTTTCTGCTCTTCCACTTTACCAAGCATGATGTCCTTCTCTAAGGATAAACCTGTCAGAACAACATGTCCAAAATACATGAGATGAAATATCACCAACCTTGCCTCTAAGAAACATTCTGGGTTTACTTCTTCCAAGAAAGATCTATTTGTTCTTTCAGCAGTCCTTAGTGTTTCCATTATTCTTCAGAAATACCAAACGTCCCACTTTCACATGCATGTCAGATGATTGAAAGTACCATGGGTTGGGGCAGGCATACTTTGGTCCTCAAAGCAACATCTTTGCTTTCAACAAAGAAGTCTTGTACCACAGATTTACCCGAGATGCATTTTTTTAAACTATCTTGACTGCTACCTCCATAAACATTGATTGGGGATCCAAGCAAAATGAAACCCTTGATGACTTCAATCTTTTCTCCATTTATAATGATATTACCTATTGGTCCAGTTTTGAGGATTTGTTTTTTTAAATTTTTTGCATTGATTTGTAATCCATAACCTTGATCTTCATCAATAAGTGCTTTAAGTTCTCCTGAATTTCAGCAAGTAAAGATTTGCCAGCTGCATATCTCAGGTTGTTAATAATCCTTCCTCTAACTCCAATGCTGTAATCCTTCTTTATATAATCTAGCTCCTCTGATTTTTGCTCAGCATACAGATTGATCGATTACAGTGAAAGCATATAACCATAACACATACGTTTCTCAATTCTAAACCATGCACCACCTCCATGTTTTGTTCCCTGAACTCTCTCTTGGTCCATGTACAATTTCCTAATGAGCACAATGAAGTGCTCTGGAATTCTCATTGTTCTTATGGCTATCCATAATTTATGATCCACATAGTTAAATGCCCTTGCTTACATGGCACACTAATGCCTAGGATATCAATCTGTGCGTGCTCCATTTCATTTTTTTAAAACTTTCAACTTTCCCTGAATTCATAGTTCATACATTTGAAGTGCTAATTTTTACAGCGTGTTTGTAGCAGATTTTTTCTCATTTTGAGTCATGACCCATCAGCAAATAAATGTTCTGATAACTTTATTCCATTCTTGTTATTAAGTTCTACTCTATTTTGAGTGCCTTCCAGTCTAAAGAGTTCATCTGCTGGCACTATATCATATAATATTCCACTCCAGTTGATAAGGCTAGATCCTTAGAATACTCTGCAATTTATTATTGACAAATTATGTATTTATTCACATTTTAATTAACTCACTGCCATATCTTTCCATCTTTCTCCTACCAAGAAGCTGGAGGTTTTGTACTGCCACCTTCTATTTTGCTTTTAGCCTAGAAGCTCTCCAGAAACTTGTTCAACATGGGTGCCCCTACTGTATCTTAAATGCCAGTGGTATATCTTCCAACATCATAGCAAAATGCAAGCTATCACAGTTGGACAAACTGGCAAACAACTGGTGGTTGGCTAAATGAGTGAAATTCCTGCATTAGTTCTAGACTTTTACTATGATACCGGAGTAGTTTCTCCAGTGCTTGTAACTGTGCTAAATGTATTCAGAATCTGCATAACAATAGATGAATCATGGGAATGTACATTTGAGTTCTTCAGCCAGAAATATCTGGATTTCAAGAAGCTATTGACTTTCTCTAGCCCAAGAACTTTTGCAGCAAGGGCCATGGCCTTCCCATTCTGGAGTAGAACATGAAGCTTCATTGTCTGAGTTGAACTCTGCAAATTATTATTGGCAAATGATGTATTTATTTAGGTTCTAATTAACTCATTGCCATATCTTTCAATCTTTCTCCAATCAAGAAGCTGGAGGTTTCGAACTGCCAACTTTGTGGTTAGCATCCCTATATGTAATCCAAAATAATCTAAAATTAGCCAAGACAATCATTCCAAGAACGTCAAGCTTCCTTCACAGCATTTCAATTTCCAAATACCCCTTTGTTATATTTTCTCATTATACCTACTTACCAGTATCTAATATATTGTTCAATTGGTACTTTCTATAATATTTTCTTTATGTAAAAACTCAAATATTAATATATATTTGGCTTTCATGCTTTCCTTTGCCATAATGGATGATCAAAATTTTAAATATTGGTCTTTACTATATCTGATATAGGTGGAAAAAGAAAAATATCAATGATTTTATTGTATTTTTTTGATCAACAATCAACATCCAGGGGAGCAGGAGTTATGAAATCAAACAATGTATTTCCTTTAGTAATTTTAATTCAATAAACTTCTTTAATGTTTTACAAACAAAGAAGTCACTTTGGTGACTAAGATGTATCTGACTCAAGCCTTTCAATCTTTTCAATCAGTCTTTTCCATCTCTTCATATGAACACAAAATTTAAATGAATAAGATAGACAAACTGACATAATGTGATCCAATTGTGGTGTTGATAGAGGATATTGAATATTCAATAATGTGATTAGAAAAATCTTAGAATTTCAACCAGACTCATTATGAGAAGAAGCAAAGATAGTGAGGCTTCAGCTCACTTATTTTGGGTATACAGTATCATCATAAAAGATCAATAGCTAGAAAAGGACAAACTGGTTGCTAAATTAGAGAGTCAATAAAAAGAGACAAGCTTTCAATGAAGTGGATTGTTATATAGCAACAACAATGGATCCAAGTGTATCTTTGATTGTGTAGATGGCACAAGAGGAGATAATGTTTATTCTGTTATACATAAGGTCATCCTAAGCCAGTGCTGATTCAATAGCAGCTAACAATAACTCTGATATAAACAAAAGTTCACTAAAGTGGCCTTAAGTATATCATATATTATATCTGTTTTTATTGCTACCTAAATATCATAAATGTATTGATTTAAGACAAATTATACTTAGTAATTTAAAGTTTCTATGGCTTATAAATCCAGGATTGTCTTACTTGGATCATCTGCTCAAGATTCATGAAAGTTAAAATCAAGGTATTGGCTAGGATAACTTCTTAACTTCTAATTTAGAAAACAGAATGAGGAAGGATTCATTTCCAAATTCATACTGAATGTTGGAAGATTCTACTTCCTCATGGCTATAGGATAGAGGAGTCTATTTTATGCGAGCTGCTGTTTGGAATGTGGTTTCACCTTTTAGATGTCCAGTCATTCGAAGAGGCTGCCTGAAGTTCCTTACTCTGGGATTTTGAAGTATGACTCTTCATCAATTCATCAGGAAAAATCTCTTGCACTTATCTATTAAGATGAAACCTTACTTAATAAATGAATCTACTATCCATGTCTCACTTTGTAATCTCTTGGTGACTTGTGTGTTGCTAATGTACTGAAAGCTCTGTCACTAGTTTTCAAAGGCCAGCAAGGTCACTCATAGTGGACAGATTTCAGCAAAGCTTCTAAATTAAGACATATAAAAAGGACAGGCTTGGTGCTATACTTCTAAAAATCAGCCAATGGAAACCCTATAGATCACCACAGAGCATTGTCCAATCAAGTGCTGGAATATGAGGCTTATTTTCTATAGATTTGAAAGCACTCGAAATACAAGGCAGCTGTAACCGAAGTAAAAATTACAGTGACATAAGATTGAGCAAGGTTTTGCTCTGTTGTATATTGAGTCACCATGAATAAGAAATGGCCCAAGGCAACTGAATGCAACAGCAGAATGAAGTAATGCCATGTGCGCATACTACATAATTATCACTGTATTCACATGGTCAGAAACAAGACACGAGTTCCACGTCTGCTCCAGCAGAGGTGCTCTCCAAAGGTGTGAGTGCCAGAAGACAGGAGTTAAGGGGTCACTTTAGGTCCTGTCTGCTACATTTATCAACAGCTTTATGGATAGCATTGAAAAACAAAACACCTATACCACTCACTTTAGATATTTTATATACTTCATGCACACATTAATTTCTAAATCAATGAGAAATAAAAGAACACCTCACCCACTGCTGTAACTTGATTCCAACTTTTAGAGACAGGGTAGAACCATTCTATAGGGACACCAAGATTGGATAGCTTTATGTAATCAAATTACCTCAACTTTCTCCCACAGAGCAGCCGGTGGGTAGAAACTGCTGATATTCCAGTTAGCTGCTTGGGGGTGAATGTACTATACCACCAGGCCTCCTACATATACCTATCATAGATATCAGCTACTGTTTTCCACAGTCTTCAAATGTGAGTATCGCATTGCTACCCATAAAACGTAGTATTTATGAATAAGCTACTGCCATCAGAAGAAACTGGAAACTAGAATCTCTCCAAACTTTAGTCTCTTTCTGAAAGGGATATAATCTTTAATTTACATAAATATGGTCAAAACTAAATGTAATAATTCATTTAAAGCACTGAACAGAACATATGGCCCACAGAAATCAGTTAATAAATTACATTTGCCTTGGTGGAATAGTGGTTACCAGTTGGGCTGAAACTGAAAATCACTTTCAATATTTTAATATTTTCTACTTTCTTTTCTATTGAGATTTTTTCTCATTTTGTTGGGTTTTTTTCTTTGTTTGTTGTCTTTTTTTTTTTTTGCTTGCTTTTCTGTACATGACATCCATGATAGGTAATGCCTCTATAGAGGCATTAACTGGATTAATATTTTTCCGGGAGCATGACTTTCCACTCCCATAAATAGTTACAGTCTCTGATACACAAAGGGGAAGTTCTATCATGCCCTATTTGGTTGCTATGACTCAGCATCAACTGGATGGTAGAGAGGTTTATGTTTTATTGGCAATTGAAATATCATTGTGGATCATGGGCTACTGAATTCTAAATAGTGTTTTTGTTTTGCTTTATTTTTTTAAGACAAGAGGTAACTAAAAACCCTCATCCAAAATTTTGTAATGTTTTTGAAAGCTACATTTTTTAAGTCATTTTATTGGGGGCTCATACAACTCATCGCAATCCATACATACATACATTGTATAAAGCACATTTGTACATTTGTACATTTGTTACCCTTGTTATTCTTTTTTTAAAAATTATTTTATTGAGGGCTCATACAATTCTTATCACAGTCCATACATAAATCCATTGAGTCAAGCACATATGTACACCTGTTGCCCTCATCAATCTCAAAACATTTGCCCTCTACTTTAGCCCTCAATATTGTTTCCCCCTCCCTCCCCATACCCCTCCCTCCTGAGCCCTTCATAATTCATAAATTATAATAGTTTTGTCATAAGTTATACTGTCCTACATCTCCCTCTGCCCTCTTCTCTGCTGTCCATTCCCCAGGGAGGAGGCTATACTTAGATGCTTGTAATTGGTTCCCCCCTTCTACCCCACATTCCCTTCACCCTCCAGGCCTCACCCCTTTCACCACTGGTCCTGAAGGAGTCATCTATCCTGTACTCCCTGTGTTTCAAGTTGCTATCTGTACCAATGTACATCCTCTGGTCTAGCCAGATTTGCAAGGTAGAATTGGGATCATGATGTTGGGGGAGAGGAAGCATTAAAGAACTAGAGGAAAGTTACATGTTTCATCATTGCTACCCTGCACCCTGATTAGCTCGTCTCCTCCCCAAAACCCCTGAGCAGGGGGGTGTTCAGTTACCAACTGATGGACTCTGAGTCTCCACTCTGCATTCACCCACCTTTACAATGACATGATTTCTTGTTCCTTGATGCCTGACACCCGATCCCTTCGACAGCTCATGGTCACACATACTGATGTGCTTCTTCCATGTGGGCTTTGTTGCTTCTGAGCTAGTTGGCTGCTTGTTTATCTTCCAACCTTTAAGACCCCAGATGCTATATCTTTTGATAGCCAAGCACCATCAGCTTTCTTCACTACCTTTGCTTATGCACACCTTTGTTTTCAGTGATTGTATCAGGAGGTTGGGCACCCACTGATCTGATATTTGGTTCTTTGATGTCTGATAACTTGTCCCTTCTGCACCTCGTGGTCAGACAGGCTGGTGTGCTTCTTCCATGTGGGCTTTGATGAAAGCTACATTTTGAATGCTACCTTTGAATGTTACTGCTACTGCAGTTTTAATTCAGAGAAATTACCTGTTCTTTAGTGACTAGTCTTTCTACACTGCTTTTATCAAAGAGTATATTTCCATTATTTTGACACACAATCACACAACAATATAAAAGCCAAAACCAACCTTGCTGCCACAGAATCAATCCTAACTCATAGTGACCTTATAAGGCAGGATAGAACTGCCCTTGTGGGTTTCCAAGACTGTAATTCTTTACTGGAGTAAAAAGCCTCATCTTTCTCAGATGGAAAGGCTGGTGGTTTTGAAATGTTGGCCTTGTAGTTTTCAGCCCAAATGCAGAACCCATGATGCCACCAGGGATTCCTTTTGCAGTATAGTTGATCTTAATGAAGATGATAAAATTCAAAGGGTCTGAATCAGAAAATTCCTGAACTTGAAATTGACATTTGATTTTAAAAATATATTTGGGCAACTGCACAATTGGTTTTCTTTTATTTATTAATTTACCCATTTAACATTAAATCACTGTTCTTTCCTTTCTTTCTTAGAAGCAAAAACCAAATTTATTTTCTTTTTTTTATGCTGAGAATTTTTACTATCATTTTGATCTCCTGATTTCAATCAGGATTTATGTTCAGTGTGTTATTGTTGATTCAAATGACCCTGTATTTTCCTCAACAAAGACATCAGCAGCACCATTATTAAATGAATATTATATCAGTAGCATGGGAGAAAGATGAGGCTTTCTATTTTTGTTAAGAGTTACAGTCTCAAACACAGAAGAAGGGTGAGCATGAGGATGGGACAGGAGGAAATTAAAAAGAAACAGGAAAGATCTAGGAATCAAAGCTATGGATAGAAACAACCATAGGTGTGTACATATGTGAATACATTAATTCATAAAAATCGAGGTATTGTCCTATTTGTACATATTTATAAGGCAATACACTGAGGTAGTGGATGGACTTCGGGTCCCTGCTCATGCCCTCCCTCAATGGAATAACACTTTGTTCTAACAACCTGACATTCTGTGAAGCTCACTGTATTAGTCTGGTTACTTTGGAGAAACAAATCCACAGCAACTCATGTATAAGAGAGAGTTTTATGTAAAGAAAATGTGCATCATGAAAACATCCCAACCCAATGCTGCCCAAGCCCACAAGTCCAACATTAACTCATTAACCCAACACCAGTCCACAAAGTCCTCCACCTCACAAAACAGAGGCAATGATGCTGACTGCAGGAGGAAAGCTGAGTTAGTGAACGAACAAGCATCTCAGCACTAGCAGGGGTCTCCACACAGCTGCTCCAGCACCCAGGGCTGCATCGGGATAGGTCCATGTAGCTTCTCCTTGGGTATGTCTTGTAGGAAGTCAATCTTGCAAGCTGAAGCAGGGAACTTCTAAGGCAGCTGCACCCTGGTGCGACCATCACAAAGCAAGAGACCCGAGAACTAGAAAGGTGAGGCTCACCACCCATTTATCCCTCTGCCTTTCAATTAGCCCCACATGCAATTATTGGCCAGGCTGGCACAATTAACTAACTCACTCACCCTCCTGGACCAATCACTAAAGACAAAAATGAGTGCATAAGCAAATGTGAAGAAAGCTGATGGTGCCCAGCTATCAAAAGATATAAAGTCTGATGTCATAAAGGCTTGGAGTTAAGCAAGTGGCCATCTAGCAGAGAAGCAACAAGCCCACATAGAAGAAGCACACCAGCCTGTGCAATCATGAGGTGTCAAAGGGATCAGGTAATGGACATCAGAAGACCCAAAACAAACCAACAAGCCATATTGTTGAGAAAGAGGTGGGTTGGGGTAGAGACTCAAAACCCATCTGTAGAGAATGGGACATCCCCTAACAGAAGGGTCACAAAAAAGGAGTGAGTCAGTGATGCTGTAGTATATCCCTGGTGAAACACACAATACTCCTCTGGTTCCTTGAGGCTCCATCACCCCCTCACTACCATGACCCCAGTCCTGCCTTTCACTGCTGGCTAGACCGAAGCATGTGCACAGGTACAGATAAGAGATAAAAGCTCACAGCACACAGAATTCAGGAACAGGAATGGGAGTAGCTATACCAAGAGGGTATGGGGAAGGTGGGGAGAGAAGGGGAGGAAGAGGGAACCAGTTGCAATAATCAAGAAACATAGCCAACTCTCCCCACCCCCAACCAAGGGGAAGAACAACAGAAACCATGGGGGAAGGGAGATATGTGTTTAAGCACAATTGCTATGGCAGTGTTTTAAAATTAAATCAAATGTGGCAACAAATTAATTTCCAATTAATAGAAAACTAACTAACTAAATAAAGATAAATCAAGGCATCAGAAATCCAGGCCATCTAATATCATAATATAGAAAAACTCAGGAAACTATTAACAATATACTGTTGTATTAGTCTGGGTATGTTAGAGGAAAAAAATCCACAGAAACTCATATGTGTAAGAGAGCGTTTTATATAAAGGGTAAGTGCACATCAAGAAAACATCCCAACCCAGGGCTGCCTAAGCTTACAAGTCCAACATTAGCCTATTTGTCTGACACCAATCCACAAAGTCGTTCTCCATCTCACAAAACACATGCTATGATGCCAACTACTGGAGGAAAGTCAAATCAGTGAACCTGTAAGCATCTCTGCACTGGCAGAGGTCTCCACATGGCTGCTCCAGAACCCAGGGCTGCATCAGGGAAGGTCCATATGGCTTCTCCCCAGGGATGCCTTGCAGGATGTGAGCCTTGCCAGCTGAACCAGGGAACTGGCTAAGGCAACTGCATCCTGGTCCAACCATCACAAAGCAAGAGACTCAAGAACTAGAAAGGCGAGACTCACCCAGCCATTTACCTCTCCACCCTTCAATTAACCCCACATGTGTTTATCGGCCAGGTTGGCACAATAAACTTTAACTAACTCAACTGTCTTTTTTTTTCCTTTTCCTTTTATTTATTTATGTTATAAAAAAGAGTTTTAAAATATTAAAGAAATATATCAATAATGCTTGACAAAAATCAACACAACTATTATTTAAGATATTTCCATATTGCTTCTTTAAAAAAAAATCAATTTATTGGGGCTCATACAATTCATCACAATACATAGATCAATTGTGTAAAGCACATCTATACATTTGTTGCCCTCATTATTCCCAAAATTCGCTTTCTTCTTGGGTTCCTGGAATCAGCTCATTTCCCTTTCTTCCCCTCCCCCTCCCTTCCTCCTCCCCTCTCCCCCATGCACCCTTGATAATTTATAAATTATTATTATATCTTATATTACACTACCCGGCGTCTCCCTTCACCCACCCCTCTGCTACCCATCCCCCAGAGAGGAGGTTATATGTAGCTCCCTGTGATCAATTCCCCCTTTCTACACCCCCCTTCCCTCCTGGTATCGCCACTGTCACCCCTGGTCCTGAGAGGTTCATCTGTCCTAGATTCCCTGCGTTTCCAATTCCCATCTGTACTGCTGTGCATCATCTGGTCAAACCAGGTCTGCAAGGCAGAATTGGGGTCCTGGTAGTTGGGGGGAGGAAGCGTTTAAGAACTAGAGGAAGGTTGTGGGTTTCATTATTGCTATACTGAACCCTAAGTGACTCATCTCCCCACTATCCCTCTGTAAGGTATGTCCAGTTGTCTAGAGATGGGCACTGGGTCTCCATCATGCGCCACCCTCATTGACGAGGATATGATCCCCCCCCTACCTTTAGTGTTTGAAGCCTGGTCCCTTTGGCCCTTCATGATCACATCAAGTAAAAAAAATCACAAGGAATATGTATCATATTTTTTAAAACTATAATAAACACATATTAACAACATCTGGAGAAACACACTCCGAAAATGTTAATAATTATTATTTTCAGGTGATGGGAGAATGTTGATTTGATCTTATTCTTACTTATTTTCTTAATTTTCTATCATGAACATGAATTGTTTTTAAAACATAAAAAATATTTTAGCACTTAAAAATATAAACCCATGTTGGACTAGGGAGCACTAATTGTAACATATTGTGTCAATTTTCTTGACATTAAGCCCAAATAACAAAGAAAACCCTGACTCCTCAATGTAACATTGTCAGAATTTCCTCTTATTTTGTCTTAAATCATAATAAGAACTATCACTTTATAGGAAAACCCATTGCAACTTTAGCTTAATTTCTCTTTCATATTTAGGTTATAAAAGCATGTACTGTATTTTTATATGTCTGTAGTGTAGCTAGGGATTATAACTTGATGAAAATCAGATTTTGAAGTGGTCACATTTAATTATTTTCATTTAAGTTTATTTGGAATATCATCTTAAAATCTCCAAGCATAGCATATATAAATTTTATATTTTGAGGAAATAATATTTCACCTTGACTTTTCTTCCATCCATGAATATATGAAATCTTCATGCAGTTAGATAATTTCCACAGGGGCATTTATTCATTTTTAATCCAATGACTATTGAATATTACTGACTCCAGTACATTGCTACAAACCAAAGAAATGGTTATTAGGTAAGTATACTCCTACTGGATGAAGTTAAAGAGCACTGGCAGTGTAGTGGTTACATGTTCAGCTGCGATCCACAAGGTGAGAAGTTTGAAACCTATAGCTGCTTCTTGGGAAAGAGACTGGGCTTTCTACTCTAATAAAGAGATAGTCTCAGAAACTCAGAGGGAAAGTTTCACTCTGTCCTATATGGTTGCTATCAGTTGACATGGACTCCATTGCAGAGTTTAGGATGATTTTAGGACTTAAGAAGATAGATAATCATTTAATCTATAACTGCAATTCATTGATTCCTTGAAAATAGAAGTGAGATGTGTCTGCATCTCTAAGAAACTCAATTCTTAAAAAGATATTTCATAAGATCTTTTTTCAAAAAGCTTGCAAAAGAAAAGCAAGAGCCTGAAGATAAGTTTTCCCGAGCTTTGGTCTCCTAGTGACCTTAAAGAAAGAGTAGATACTAGGTACAGACATGAAATCTGGACAAGTGACATTGCATCAAAAATATTGTTCTTGGAGCTCTTTTGATTATACAGAGAAAAGGTAGGTAGCAACGCTAAATAAAGCAAACAGTTTGTTATTTCATGGTTACTTGTCTACCCTATGTAAGAGTGTTTTATGATCACTAGTCAGTTAACAATTGTAGTCATTATAAACAGGGTGCTGAGCAAAGGAAAGGACTGTTCCCCTTCTTCTTTTTCTTGTTTTTTTTTTTTTTTTTTTTAACAAGTTGTGTTACTCTGTGCCAAAAAGACTAGAGTTTGTGGTCTGGAAATAATCACAATCTGTACTTTTAAGGTCTGTACTTTGTCAAACATGTTCTCATCTGCTTTCATTAAAAATGCTTCGAAATTCTGCATTTGATGACAGGTTTAAGAGAGTTATTTTTAAATAGAAGATAGTAAATTAACATAATATTTAAGCAGAGCATTTTGCTCAAATTGTGGAATGAATTTTTTAAATTATAGATTTAATTTTTTTATATTTATATACTTCATTTATTAAAAAAGCAGAATTCACAATCTCCCATCAAAATCTTTCTGTGGTTTTATGGTGTGTGTCTGTGTGTGTGTGTGTATGTGTGTGTGTGTTATGTGTATGGGTAGGCCAATAAAGCTGCATCTTTACTAAAATACACATAAACATATTACATGAGTGTATTGAATAAACAGTAAGAATTCCTTGGGTAATGCAAAGAGTTAAACATGGGATGACTAGACAAAATGTTAGTGGTTAAATCCACACAAAGATGCCTCAGAAAACAAGACTTGCAATCTGCTTTTGAAGGGTCACAACCTGACAGATATCATAGCATGGTCCTACTCTGTGGACACAGTGTTGTTGTGAGTTAGAACATACTCAACAGCAACTAACAGCACATCAAGTGGATGCTGACTCACAGCAGCCTTAGATCCAGTCTCGGAATCCCCCAGTGGCACTTCAACCCTGTCCTACAGGGTTGCTCTGAGTGGGCATCCACTTGATGGTAAGGGTGTGGTTTTATACACCAATTTCAAATAGAAAGTCTGACCTGGTGGAATGAAACTCCTGAGCAGGAAACAAAATTTCACATCCACATGCTGTTCTCTTACATCGACCATCACACACACAAAAATGAGGTTCAAGCAAAACTACTTTTATTAAATACTGTAATTCACTGGGACCAGAGAGAATTTTCCCAGGCAAAGCCACTGGGTGCACTAACTCAGAGCGAGTTGCTCACTTAGCAGAAAAATTGCATACTAGAAAAGCTCCACCCAGCGGAAATTTTTCACCTTTTTTGGGGGAGGGGTGGGCAGGCTGGGTTAGGGGTGGTGGTGTATGCCCTTGTATGTAGAATTTTGAAAGAAAATTAATTTGTAGCAAAATTACTGGAAAGGTTATGAAGACATGGATAATCATTCTATTCCCTATGGGCTAAGCTTTTGTGGTCTACTGGTTACGGCTTGGTCTATGATCTGTACATCTGGTAGTTTATAGGAATAGAAAACCCAGTTTTTCTCCTTCAGAGCTGCTGGTGTTTTGAACTAGGAAAAATGCTACAGAAACTGTTGTGGTGTTTAACACAGCTTATGGGAAAAGTGTTTGAGTGGTTTTCTCATTTCAAAAAAGGTGAAATGTTGATCGATGCCAAACCTCATTCTGTTCATCTGTCAACTTCCTGAAGGCACAAAAATGTCAACTCATAGCGTATTTGGAGTTCATTCCACCAGGTCAGACTTTCTATTTAAAATAGAAAACTAGCTTTCTATTTACAGGTTCTGAAAATATAGCATAACAGTGTGCAACATAAAAGGCCTGATTTGTGGTAGACTGGGGAATGGTATTGCCACGACAATGCACCTGCTCATGTAGTCACCTCAGTTCACCAGTTTATGGCAAAAAGCAGCTTTCCTCTCTTGCCCCACGCACTTTACTCAACTGGCCTCACTCCCTACAATTTCTTTTTGTCTCTGCAAATGAGAGGGACATGAAAGGACAGAAAATTGACTACAAGGAAGAGGTGAAGGGGGAGTGGGGAATGAGGGAGGTACTACTGTCAGTCATCCAAACAGCTGAGTTTGAAAACTGTTTTCCAGAATGGAAGAACAGAATTGACAAATGTATTAAGTGTAATGCAGAGTACATTGAAGGGGATAAGGTTTTTTTGTAAAAAAAAATTAGATACATAGCTTTGAAGAAAAATTCCTGGTTTTGGGGGGATACCCCCTCGTGTATTCTACATTTATTACATATCTTCATTACAGTAGCATATACATATATTCATCTTAGAAGCCTATAAAATCAGTGCTGTTAGGAAGAAATTATGGTTGTTAATATAAAAAAACCTAGACAAATATTTTTCATCAATGTATATGCTTCCATAGAATTCCAATGATTTAAAATACTATTAAGGCCTGATTCTAATAGAAGAGACTTTGATCTAGAAAGAGAAGCATGTTATAAAACTATTTCATAAGGCCTCTCTTCAAAAAGCTCAAATAAATAAATGATCTCTGGTTTCTCTTTTAGTTTCCTCAAGATTTATCTTTTGTAATATCTAATTTTGTAATGTGTGTAGAATTTTGCAAGAAAATTAATTAAGAAAACATTTGGCAAAATGTGAATGTGTAACAAAATGACTGGAAAGGTTATGAAGACAGGGAAGAAGCATTCTATTCTCACGTGGGCTATTTTTACTTTTGTTTTGCTTTGTTTATGTCATGGATTTTTAAAATAAAGGGACCAATGGCCCCGGAGGGACATGGGAGTGTAAGAGGTAGAGGGGAAGGGAGGAGGGTTGGTCAACCTAGGGACAGAGAACAACAAATGGTTCAAAACCAACGGTAGGGAGAGGATGGGAGGAATGGGAGGGAGTGACCAAGGTCAAGAAAACCGCG
>NW_022103906.1:294717-313711 GCF_000313985.2 Echinops telfairi
GGAAAATGATCGGATTCCGGGAACCCAAGAGGAAAGCGAATTTTGGGAATGATGAGGGAAACAAATGTATAGATGTGCTTTACACAATTGATCTATGTATTGTGACGAATTGTATGAGCCCCAATAAATTGATTAAAAAAAAAAAAAGAATATTTTAATAAACTATGTATGTAGTTGGGAAAAAAAAAAAAACCTTATTTGGGAAAGTAAATTCTAATTTGTTAGTCCAAAATACTTCTGTGGGAAGTGGTTTAATATATATTTTACTAGATTAGGCATGGAGAAATTTGAGGGTTACAGTATTGATATAATAGCAAAAATATTTTTAACAATGTATCTACTTTAATAGGTACTTTGATGAGTAAGTAGTTGGTATGGAGCCTGGTCATTTTGGCTTCACAGGCAATAGAAACAGTGTCTCATAAAACACATCATCTTGCTCACAAGCAGATTTGGATTTCAGGGTCCCAGTTTCTTCCATATCTTCATTCCTTTTCTTCTTGCCAATTATTTTTATAAGCAACATCATTTACCATTTTTAAGGTTTTATGTATTATGATACTGTAATTCCCTGTATTCACTGTGTCATCAAAATAGTGGAGAAATCTTCCAAAGAAAAGTGTAGGAAGTTAAGGACAGAGGTAAACTTTGTGTTCAGGGAATGTGAAAATTTCCTAGAGTTCCTTTCTAGACATCCACCATGATGTTAGTTTTCAGAACAACAAAGCATCAGTTGTGGCAGAAGGACATGGTGTCTAACACACCTCTGTCATTAAACCAATGTGATACTTCCTTTGTGTGTCTCATAAGTGCTTTCTCAATAGTTTTCTCTTGTTGGTATGACTTTTTGTCTGTCCACTAAATATTATAGCCCAGATAAGCTTTAAAAAATGAATTAAATGAAACAGAATTTATTTAAACTTGCTATTATTTCTTCATGGAACATTCATTCATAAGGTCCCTACTATCTAATATCTTCTTTTCTCAAAAAATGTCAGTTTTAGTTAAAAAAAAGTTCTGAATTTTTTTGGAAGGAATGGTATGTATAAGTTGTGCATATTAATATACATATCAGTATTTGCTAGTTCACAAATATTAAAACAAGTTGAGAGTATGTTTTATTTATTGTAATTATATTCAATCATTCTTATCTCCAAGGGTTACTTGAGCAATTGGGCATTTGGCCAGAACAGAGAGAAAAACTTGTCTTTATTAAGTTTAAGGGTGTTCTAATGGGAATGATTTTGTACCTCACAGGCATTGATTTGTTCATTTAATAAGAAAGAATAATTTGGTATTACCAAAACCAAACCAATAATGAGTCAAAATAAAGTGTTTGTCGCTTTATCCTCTAGGGCCCAGGATAATCCCATCCAAGCTAAATGTCAGACCCCTGAATAATGATACACCAAAGGAGAAGGCCTCTGTCTTTTGGAACAGTCTCCTCCTTGTACGGGGAGAGTTTAAGCATCATCAATCTGGAGAAAGCAAAAATGTGTGTGCATGGGGGCAGGGGATCTGAGTAAGTGCTTAAAGATTTTAGCCTTATTTTCTATACTTTCTAATCTGTATATTTTCTTTGAGAGATGCCAAGAATGACACAGCTGCATCCTCTTAAGGCATTTATGTCCATGGAAATGAGGGGGGCTTATAAAGTTTAATTATGGAACTACTTGCAGACACATCTAAATAAGGGGAAACGAGTCTTCTTTAAAAAGGCCTTCTTTAAAACCTTGTGCAAACAAACAAAAAAACCAAACACGTGCTTTTTCAGATGCGAGGATGGCTCCCATTTGAGTCAGGTATAGCAGAAGTCCCTGAGGAGGCAGTTTAGACTGTATCTCCTCAGCTTACCAGTGTTTCCAACGGTAGGTAGTAGGCCTTTGAAACCAATGGGACTAGTTGGAGTCTGGGTCCTGCCACAAAATGATAGTAGGACTTCCACAAATCATTTCATGTCTAATCCCCATTTCCCTAATCTGCATGTGTATTAGCAGGGACTATTCTCTCTGGATTCCCTATGTAAAGCAACTGGGGAAAAGTATCACCAACCTCAGTACTAAAGAATATTTGCCAGATTTTTTTCCAAGTCAAATTTGTTCATTCTTCTGGCAGTGCAAGGTATATTCTTCAACACCCACGTTAGCCTGTATGGAAGGCCATTGAAAATATCATGGCACACCTTCGCCTTCAAAGTGACACCCTTGCTCTTTGTAACATTAAGGAAATATGTTACAGCAGGTGTACCCAAGGCATTGAGTCATATGATCTCTTGACTGCTGTTTCCCTGAGCATGGATTGTAGACCCAAGGAAGATGATGAAATCCTTAACAACTTCCATCTTTTCTTTGTTCACCATGATACCATCTATTGTTCCAATTGTAAGGATTGTTGTTTTCTTTCCATTGAGTTATAATCCATGTAAAGACTGCAGTATTTGATTACCATCCACAAGACCTTCAAGTCCTCTTTGCTTTCAGTAAGAAGGATTGTGTCATTTGCTTATGGCAGGTCAATGATAAGCCTTCCTCTAATCCTGAAGCTAAGGTTTATTCAAATAGTTCAGGTTCTTGGAGTATTTGCTCAGCATACATATTGAATTAGTATTGTGGAAGGATAACTCCTCATTCTGTTTGAATAACTGCCCCCTAGGTCCATGCACAGTTCCTGCATGAACAGAATTGAATATTCTGAAATTCCTCATCAGTGCAGTGTTACTCATAGTTTATTATGATCTACACAGTATAATGCCTTTTTACAATCAATAAATTGCAATCCTAAGAAACAGTTCTACTGTGTTGGGTACTATAGCTATCAGTCTAGCTCAACTAGATGGTTGTGGGGGGATATGCTTTTGTTGGTATTCTTTTTACATTTTACTAATTAAAAAAATAATAATGTGCACATATGAGTGTATAAAATATCTAAAGTTAGAAGTGTAAATGTTTTATTTCTCAATGTTGTTATAAAATTTTTGATGAATGTGGTAGGCAGATCCTAGTTGGAGAAGAGAACATTTCTAAACTGCTAGAAGAAATTATGTCAACTTGCATGTCTATATTCAGCAATCATATCCTTCAGGAAGAAAAGGAAAATAAAGGGATTCTCAACAGCAGAAAAAGTAAGAGAATTCTAGAAGCAATGCAAAAGGAAATTATTCAGCAAGAAAGAAAATTATACCAGGGGAAACTTGAAGCTTCAGGAATGGAGGAATAGAAACAGAAATAGCAAATACATAGGCAAATATAATAAAACATTTCCTTGTTTTAAGTTTCTCATACATACATGTATGTTGATAGCAAAATGTTATCATTATCTTGTGTGTTTTACAATGTTGTTGTTGTTAAGTGCTGTCAAGAGGGCTGACTCATAGCGAATCAATACACTACAGAACAAAATGTGTCTGGTCCTGCACCATTCTCAACAGTATTGCTATGCATGATGTCATTGTAGCAGTCATGTGTCAATCCATTGCATCAAGAGCCATCCTCTTTGTATATGACTGTCTACTTTACTAAACATGATGCCTTTCTCCAGAGATGAGAATATCTTGATGCTATGTCCAAAGTAGGTAAGATGAAGTCTTGCCATTCACATCCCAAGGAGCATTCTGGCTGTACCTCATCCAGCACAGATTTGTTGATTTTTCTGCTAGTGAATGGAACTTTAAATATTCTTAGCCAACACCATAATGCAAATGCACCAATTCTTGGGTTTTGTTATCCATTGAACGGTTTTCATATGCATATGAGGTGACTAAAAATAAAATGGCTAGGGTAAGTCGCACCTCAGTCCTCAAAAAAAACAAAACTCACTCCCATTGAGTTGACTTTGACTCCTAGCCACTGGACAGGTCAGAGTGGAAGTGCCCCAGTCATTTCCAAGACTTAAATCTTTATGGGAGTAGAAAGCCTTGCCTTTCTCTGGAGGAGGAAGGAGCTGCTGGTGGTTTTAAATTGCTGACCTTGAGGTTACAGTCCAAAGAGCAATCCAGGAACCATTACACTGCCAGGGTTCCTTTAGTTCTGAAAGTGATACCTAAATAGATGTAATGCATATGTAAATAATTGCAATATTGCACATTTTATCTAAAGTCATAACATTCAACTCTAAATATAACTTTGTGAAAGAATAAAAAGTCAGGTTACCTTAGACCAATCACAATAAATGACTCCCCCATCGAGGAGTCCCACCCTTACTACCGGGAGATCTACAGCGACCAGAGGTACAAGGTGTGCGACGTGCCTGTGGACCAGCTGCCCTGATCCGAGAGCTTGAAGGACGTCCTGGAGAGACTGCTTCCCTACTGGAATGAAAGGATCACCCGGAGGTGCTGAGCGGCAAAACCATCCTGATTTCTGCACACGGAAACAGCAGCCGAGCGCTCCTGAAGCATCTGGAAGGTATCTCCAATGAAGACATCATCAACATCACCCTCCCCACCGGGGTCCCCATCCTCCTGGAGCTGGATGAGAACCTGCATGCTCTAGGATCTCACCAGTTCCTGGGCAACCAAGAGGCGATCCAAGCAGCCATTAAGAAAGTAGAGGACCAGGGAAAAGTGAAACCTGCTGCCAAATAAAGTCTTCCCCAAGGGGAGGGTGACCTCGTGGGTGCTGAGCTTTCTGCCCGCCGCACCCCTCCCAACTCCCCATCTCTCTCTCGAATTTGCATTTTCCAGAGCTAGGCTTTGGGGTAGAGGTGGTATAGGTAACTTAATTTATCTCCGTCTAAATAATGACTTTAAGATGCCTAAGAGCTTATATCCTAAGACTGAAGAGTTAGTTCTCCTGAAAGCCCTGTGTGGATTAGTTACCAAGCTACGAATGAGTGGGACTTGGTCAATTTTAAAATTTTAAAATTATTTTAACTTGATTTCTCTACATTTTAAAATCCTACTCTAAACTTTTGGGGATATTTCTCCAATTTTCAGCCTTCAAAGTCTGAGAATCTGGTTTGCAGAAGGCTGTGGATGTCAGTGGCATCCCAAGATTCATTGGTGGAACTATAGAGGAAATATGCCTCTAGCCAATTGAGGGATAGGAGGAAAGTGGTTACTAATCAGATTTCAATGGAGAGTGGAGTACAGAAGGTCAAAAGCATAGTCCTGACTTGAACAGATAAAACTTGTCAGAAGATTCTGCCTAGGATGCATGCCAGACCTGATCTGGTTTCCAAATTTTTAGGTATCTGGGGATTGTATTGTTTTGTTTGGTTTTTGACTATACATATTAGGGTGTGTCTCAGAAGTGTTATGTCATTGGGGGTCACCCTCTTAAAATTGCTGTATAGGTTTTTTCAATTTTTGGTGTATGAACCAATGAACATGTTAAGTCAGCAAGTGGAATAAGGTTTTGGCAGAATTGGGGCACAGAGGTGGAGGTGGAGTGAAGGGGTGACAATATCGTGAGGTACATATAGAAAAAATATGTTTGGGAACTGATTGTGGTAGCAATTGTACAATTCTGTTGCATGTTACAGAAATATGGAATTATTTAAGATATGTATTAATTCCAAACAATCAAAAGCATCAAAAAAATCTTGTTTCTAGACTTTTATGAAACTTTTTAAGATTCACACTTCCTTTAGAAATCTATTAAAATTTTAATTTGGCACTATTTACCCAAAGCATTGTTCCTTATACAAGTATCATCTAAGTGCAATACACTAAGTTCATGGATTTTCTGGAACACATAAGAGATATCCATGTTCATTCCCAAACAAGGATTTATAATAACCTGCATCCTAGAATGTCATACTCTAGTACAGGAGACAATGACATAAGAATAAATCTATGTAATTGTCATATGTTGAAAGTTGATGTCATCAGACTTTTCTTCCTCTGAGAAAAGCTAGTGAGTTTCTACTAAGTGGTTCGCCACCACAACAGAAGGAGTCAGACAGGCAAGAGAGCAAGACAAGAGAGTAAGCAAAGATTTAATAAGCAAAGTGCAATTCAATCATGGAGGGAGTCACCTCATGATTTGAGGAAGCTGACATTGCCTTGAGGTGTTACATTGCATTTTATAGAGTTTGGGTGGCAGTACTCCATTGGCTCATCTAACCCCCTTTCCTGCTTCCCTATTGGCCTTTATTTTTGTCTCCTGATTGGTCCTTATTCCAGTATAATGATTCCTCTCATAATCCAAGGTTTATGCACCTCATTATCATGTAGGGCAGTGTTAGTCAGTAAGTTTTCTGGATATAACATCTGGAATGGCAATACCAGGCAATTTGGGATTGAGTCAACCAAATCTCTAGTTGTCTTTTACAGGATTGGTGGAATGGATCAGTTGGGGTGGCATGGGGATGTGTCATCCATACATCCAGTTGGAATGGATCATGTGAGAATTCTAGATAGGTTATTCAGACCTCAGAGGTCCTCCAGCCCTCAAGCTGACCCTGGTAAAAATGCCTTAATTGATAGAGGCCACAAAAAAGCGTGGTTTTCTATATTTTTAAATTTTATGTCACCCTTCTCTTATGCTTCTGGAAAAATAAACTGAAGCAATTATTCAGGCCATCAATATGGCTGCATTTGGTATAGTTAAGTATGTACATTGTTGTGAACTATAAATTCTTCTTTTAGGTGGAGAAACCTCCCAAAAAATGTCTCACAGGTGCCCAGTATGTTCAATGGTCAAAGATATTTCATGTAGTACTATTTCTAATGGCAGAAAGATTTTAAAGGGGTGGGGGGGTTACTATTATTTGGGCATAGGGATATTTAGAAAAAAATTTAAAATTATTTTATTGGGGGCTCGTACAATCTTATCACAATCCATACATACATCCATACATAGAACATATGTACATTTGTTGCCCTCATCATTCTCAAAACATTTGCCTTCTACTTTAGCCCTTAATATCAGCTGCTCATTTCCCCCCTCCCTCCCCACTCCCCCCTCCTTCATGAACCCTCCATAATTCACAATTATTATAGTTTTGTCATAAGGTACACTGTCCGACATTTTCCCCCACCATCTTCTCTGCTGTCCATCCCCCAGGGAGGAGGCTATACGCAGATTGTTGTAATCGGTTCCCCCTTTGTACTTCACATTCCCTCCACCCTCCGGGCATCGCCCCTCTCACCACTGGTCCTAAAGGAGTCATCTGTCCTGGATTCCTTGTGTTGTACTACATGAAATAATGGCACATGACATAATCCCAATTGCAAAAGTTGCCGAGATTAGGAGAATCACTGTCAGAAAAGCAAGCTCTGGAGAAGAAAAGAAAAATCTTACCAGTACCTTTGTAAGAATCAAGAGATCAAGTGTCAAATCACACAGAAGCTTCTTATTAGGAGTGAGGATTAACTAATGGAGTATATCAGGCATAATATTGATACAATTATTCAGGGAAATTCTGTGCAAGAGATGCTGATCTACACAGGAAATCTATAATGCTGTGATCATTTTATATCACCAGAAACTCTACCAGCTTGAACCAAAACAGAGCAGAGTGAGAATGAAAAGGAAAAGGCTGTTCTAATCATACCTAATCAATACTATTGCCATTGAGTTGGTTCCAATCCTTAGAAACCGTATAATAGAACTTCCACTATGGGGGTTTCCAGTTGGTAAATATTTATAAAAGCCAATTGCCTTATCTTTCTCTCATGGAAAGGCTGGTGATAAGCTCAGATCTCTGACTTTTTGTTAGTAATTGAACCCTTCAACCACTGTGCTACAAGAGCTCATAATGAAGATTATAAAACTCCCAATTTCTGTATCAATGAAACAGACTGACAATACTACTCAGTTTCAAACAAGTTTGACCGTACATGAAAAAGGATCACTCATTTGGTTGAGTTACCAGTGAATGGAGCTGAGACACACAAAAGATTATTCTTAGACCTTGAAACTTAAATGGAGTTTGCCCACTTAGATTTCACATTTTCCTAAGAGAGATTGGTGGCCCCTTTTCCTTTTTATTTTTCTTCCTTCTTAAACAAGAATGTCTATGATAGTTTAGCCATGCCTATCCCATTCTTGGAATAGTGGGTTCTCCTTGGGCTGCCAATTGTAAAGTCAGCAGTTCAAACCACCAGCTGCTCTGCAGGACAAAGACAAGTCCTTCTACTCTTATGAAAAGTTACAGTCTCAGAAACTGACAAAGGCAGTTTACTCTATCCTATAGGGACATATGCTGGCATGGAGTGGATGGCAGTAAATGATACCAGCTTTGTGTATTAAGGGTAAACAATTTGATGTCTAGTTTGGCAGGCTCACCCACAAGAAAAAAATTGCTTCAATGCATTATACCATTAGTCTCACTCTTATCTTATTTTGATTATTTACATGTTATAATTTTATAATTTTGAAATGTGAGATTTTGTTCTTGAATTAATTTCGTAACTGGATGAGACGTGGGGGATCTTGAGATGGAGGGAATATATCTTACCTTGAGATGGTGTTATGAATTGACTTGTGCCTTACAAAAGTATGTTATTTGGTTGAGTTGTGATTCTCTTTGGTATTGCTTACAATGATGTGAAGTGGCAATTATGTGATGACCTCCCATGATGTAATCTGATGTGATAGCCAGGTAAAGTGAGAAGCAACACCCTCAATCTCTCATAATCATGATCAGTATTTTGCTGAAGTCTGTTCTACAATACAATTTTTTTTATTTTACAAATCTTAAAGGAGAGAAAATTGCGGAAAGAAAGAGAGACTTCCTAGTATCAAGAAAGAAAAGGCATGAGAAATATAACCCTGGGACCTGGGATACCTGCACTGAGAACCAAGGTAAAGCATATGTTAAGATTTATGGAGCTCTCCAAAGGATGCCAGGCCCACATTCGACCTGTACCAAAACCAACAGACAGGAAAACTTCACCTAGACCTAGCACTCTGAATTTTAATTTCTAACTTCTGTGACAGAATAAATGTCTCTGTTAAAACCATGCAAGTGTAGTATTTATGTTGTAGCAGTATGTGGGGGGAGGTCAGATGCTTACAGACATCCTCCCTGAAGACAGTCACCAGACAAGGGGTGGGCCTGCTCCCTGCTGCTGGGGACAATGGGATAAGGACATGAAGGACACTAAGGAACCACAAAAGCTTAATCATAATTCTTTTTAAAGGTTATGACACTCCGAAGAGAGGGGCTATTTGTTTATATTTTCACAGGCAAAGGAGATAGGTGTATTTCTCTTCAGCCAGCAAGGCCCAGCAGAAAGGAGGGAAGCTGATGTGTGACCTGACCCCCATGCCCTGTTACTGAAGTTATTCAAATCGTCAAGAAGACCCCACAGATTCCTGAGAGTGGCGATTGCTGACTGCTGAGATATTTCTTCCATTGCTGATGCTGTCTAAGAGAAACTCTGGGCCTCTTAGCTAAGCTGAACATTTTATACAATAGTGACTGGGCTATTACTACAAACTGTTGTGTTGCTGAAAGATCAAGATTTTGTACTTGTCAATGCTATAAAGTGATTGGAATGTAACTGATTTCTGGGTAACTCCTTACCTATATAATGTAACATTGTATGATTGGGATTTGATTAAGAAACATTTGCAAGGGTTTAAGGGAAACATTTCATTAGATGTTTATCAGCTTAAAAGGATATTTTCTATACATTCAAAGACAGACTCGAGGCATCTCCTAGCTCTAATGTAATTAAACCATTGGTGAATGGCATGGAAGGATTGGATCCTCGTGCTTGGGTTCAAATTATTTCTCATAGCCTGGGTCACAATTTTTGTCCTGGCTATCACGTGTTGCTTCTGTAGAAAGCTAAGGCGTGTGAAAGAGAATCATACTGCCTCTATGGCACTTTTGGAGTTTGTGCATAAGGCAAACACCATGAGGAGCAGAGAATGGGAAGAGAGTGTTTAAGGATGAATCCTTCATTCTCTCACAAAGGAGCCTGGAAGGCTAGGTTTCTAGTGATAGAGGGGGACCTCCACCCAATCACATTCTCATGATATTGTTCCTCATTTACCCTACATGGTGCTGATCTGAGGTTCTCTGTTACAAGCTCATAGCTGATTTCTGTGTGGCCAACAGCTTTAACTATAAAAGCAGGCATTCCTATTTGGCCCTATTTCTTCCCGCTGTGGTATCCAATCTATCTCATAACTTCCTCCAATAGAAGACGGACATAGGGAGACTTTATCCCCCATGCCTGAATTCAAACTGTTTGCTGTAAGCCTGAATTTTTGGCTATATTAATTGGATCATGAAGTTTTGCCTTGACAGTTTTTGATGTATAGAAAATAACCATGTCGCCCATGTGACTTTTGAATTTTATATATAAAACAAAAGGGGGACTTGTGGCGGGAGGTCAGATGCTTACAGACATCCTCCCTGAAGACAGTCACCAGACCAAGGTATGGGTCTGCTCCCTGCTGCTGGGGACAATGGGCTAAGGCTTTCGACCATTAGCTTAGTTCCTGTAGGTGGGGTTCACACCCTACTGATAAAGGGTCCTATGGAGATCCAGAGAACAGGTTAAAGGAACTCAGTTAAGCTGCCATCCTGTATCTAGGATCCACCCATATTGTCACATGTATACCCCTAACCCCTCCTCTTCTTATTGCATGTATGCCCCTAGACTACCCCCTTCCATTACTTTATAACCTATAGTGCAACCCCTTCCTGTGACATATGTTTTTACCTGTAATCAGTGGGCTTCCATGCCCCCAAAAGGTATATAAGCCTGGGTTAGCTATAGATAACACTCTCTCCCTCTCTCGCCCCCTCACTGTCTCTCTCTCTCTCCATGTGGACCACCAAGTGGGGCTGAGGTGAGCATGCTATTATGAATTGTGTCTGACTCCATTTATTTCTATATTTCTCTTCTATCTCTCATGCTCTCTATAACTTTACTATAATCTTTACTTACTATCCCTGTACAATTGCACCTACCGGACCCGTAATGATGTGCTAGGGGATGGCTTCCCCTTGCAGCAGTACTAGATAACTAAGACAGATATTAAACTAAAAAATCCAGAGTGTGAACTATGGCAGGTTGCATTATGGTTCCCTAAAAGCTTTTACTTTTAATACCTGGAATATATATCATCTATGTGGTTAAAGAAGACCCAAAACATTGTGGATATGAAAGATTGGGATGAAGAGAATGTCCAAGAAAATACTGGTGGCCCCAATATAATTATGAACATCTTGTAAAAAATGTTTTCTATTGGAGGCTCGGAAAAATCTTATCACAATCCATACATACATCCATTGTGTCAAGCACATTTGTACATGTGTTGCCATCATCATTCTCAAAACATTTGCTTTCTAATTGAGCCCTTGGTATCAGCTTCTCATTTTTCCCCTTCCTCCCCGTCACCTAATTATGTTAAACTAGTTTAAAGTATCATTAAATTCTTCTCTATTTTTGCCAATTTTCCATCTATTTTTTCATCATTTTCTGAAATAAGAATTAACAACACCTCCAACTCCCTTTCAGGATTTTCTTATTTCTCCTCCAAATCTGATGTCAGTCTTCATTTCATGATATTTGAATCTTTAGTTTGAGGTGCATACATGCATATTTAAGGTTCCATTTCCTTGATTATTTCATACTTATGTAATATTCTTCTTCATCTCTGATAATCTTCTTTCCTCTGAAGTCTCAACAGTTTATTTCTTAAATAGGCACTCTAGCTTTCTTTTGAATTAATTTTCTTGATATAAATAAATATGAGCACCTTTTTAAAAGGAAGGTGATAAGGTAAATGTTAGAATATGAAGATGGGAAGACAGAGCCAGTTATTTGTTGCTATTAGGTGCCATACAGTTGGTTCTGATTCATAGCCATCCTATGTACAACAGAAGGAAGCATGCCTATTTTCTGAGCCATCCTCAAATTTGTTGTTATTTTTGAGATCATTATTGCAACCACTGTGTCAATCCATCTTGTCTAGGTTCTTCCTCTTCTTTCCTGCCCTGCTACTTTACCAAACATGTTGCCCCTTACCAAGAACAGATCTCCCTGATGACATGTCCAAAGTACATGAGACAAACTCTTGTCACACTCAATTGCAAGGAGCTTTCTAGTTGTCCTTCTTCAAGATAGATCTGTCTAGTCTTCTGTCAGTTCACAGTACCCTCAACCCTCCTCAACAGCACCATGATTCAAATGTATCTCTTCTTCTTCTTCCAAATCCTTATTAAATGCTCACTTTCCCCATCCTTATAAAGTGACTGGAAGTACCATAGCTTGGATCAGGGAACATCTTCCTCCAGGTGACATCACTGTTCTTCAACACTTTCAAGAAATCTTGTAGAACAAATTTCCCAATTCAATGCATCATGTGATTTCTTGGTTGCTACATCCATGAACACTGACTGCAGATCCAAGCAAGAAATCGTTGACAACTTCAAACTCTTCTCCATTTACCATGACACTACCTAATAGGCCAGTTGTAAAGATTTTTGTTTTCTTTACATTGAATTCTAATTCATATTGAAGGCTGCAATGCTGGGTGTTCATCAGCAAGTACTTCAAGTCCTCCTCATTTTTGACAAGCAATGTTGTGTCATCTGCATGTCAAAGGTTGTTAATAAATCTTCCTCAAACCCTGATGCTGCGTTCTTCTTCATATAGTCCAGCACCTCAGATTATTTGCTCAGCATGTAGACTTAGTAAGTATATTTTAAGAGGATACAACTCTGACACCCACATTTCCTAGTTTTAAACTATGCTGTATTCCTTTGTTCTCTTTCAATAACTGTCCCTGGGTTCATGTACCGGTTCCACATAAACACAATGAAGTGTTCTGGATTTCCTATTTTTCTCAAAGCTACCCATAATTTGTTATGATACACATAGTCAGATGTCTTTGTAAAGTCAAAAAGTAACCCTTTTTCTTGTATTCTCCACTTTTAACCAAGACCCATCTGACGTCCATGAGACCTGGCGGATGGATACACATTGAGCTGCCAGGCACAAGCTCAGCAGTGGAAAACCACCAGCTGTTAAAAGGTAGGAAGACTGGCTTCCTACTCCCATAAAAGTTGCAGTCTTGGAAACTCAGTAAAGACAGTTCTACCCTGTCCTGTAGGGGTTCTATGAGTTAGTACAATCTCAATGGCAGTTAAGATTTTTTAATTCTTTTCTGAATCCAGCTTGAGTTTCTGGCAGCTCTTTGTCAATGTACTGCTGCAATTGTTGTTGAATAAACCAAAAATTTAATTCACCTGTATATTATATTAATGATATTGTTCTATAATGTGCACAGTATTTTAGGTCACCATCTCTAAATGGGTACAAATTTGGATGTTTCCAGGCCAAGAATCTGTCTTCCAAATTTATTGCCAGATTTATTGTGTGCTTTCTGTGTTTTATCAATTTTCTGAAACATTTTGATGGGTATTCCATCAATTCCTGAGCCATGTTTTTTACAAGTGTCTTCATTGAAGCTTGGGTTTATTCCTTCAGTACTATCAGACTTGATCATATACTACCTCTTGGAGATGTTTGAATGTCAGCTATTTTTTTTCCTACAGGATTCAGTGACAACGATCATATCTTCTGGTACAATGGCTCTTCTGTTACAATGTCAAAGTTAAATATGCAGTTCTTCCTCTGGCCACGGAGTCAATCCCTACTGAGTGTGACCCTATATAACTGGTAAAAGAATTCTAAAAGATTTTCAGGGCTGTAATCTTTATGAAAGCTGATTGCCACATCTTACTCCTATGGGGCCATTGGCCAGTCTGTACTGCCAACATTACAGTTAGCCCCGGAAAATGCAACCATTGAACCAACTGATTATTTCTATATTCAGGTAAAAAATATAGCTTCTATTTTTGATTGCTCAATATATTCCACTAAAGATTTGTGTTATTTTTTTAATTTTCAAGATTATTCTTTCATTTTCAAAATACTTACTTGTATATGCATAATTGTATTTAACCACTCACAAGTTCTTGTAAACATATTATACATGTTAAACTACCTTGGTTACTTTTCCACTTAAAAGTATATCCTTTGTGATAATGTACATGGATATATTTTAATGTTTTAAGTACCTATATAATAGACCATTTTGTTGGAGTATGAGAGTTTATCCACCCTGTTTCTAGTGATGAATATTTGGATTATTTCCAGTGTTTTATTGTTTCACATAGAGATTCAGTGAATACATTTGTTTATACACTTTTTGGGTATTTTTTGCTATTATCATCTAGAATAGATTACAAACTATTATGCTACTGATTCAAGAAACAAACAAATATGAGTTTGAATTGACTCAATGATGTTGAGTTAATGCTTATTTATATTGGTCTGGGATAAAACTGTCCCATAGGTTATCTTAGGCTGTGATCTTTATAGGAGTAACTTACTCTCTTCTCCTACAGTGTCTGTCATGACTCCCACCTACATACGTTTTTTTGCATACAAGCAATAATGTCATTAAAAATGGAAATAAACATGAAAATAGGAGATAATCATAAACTGGAAAGTCACAGAAAAGGAAATGAGACAGACAATTCATAGATAATAAAATGAAAGTTATTCTTAGTCATATAAAAATGCTCATTTTTACTCATAATAAATCAAAATAGTAACTACACTAAGACCTAAGCTGCACCTCACCCAAGCCATGATAATTTTCAATTTCTTTATGTGCAGGTGAAAGTTGGACAATGAATAAGGAAGACAACAGAAGAATAGATGCATTGGAAGTATAGTGTTGCTTAAGAATATTGAGAGCACTGTGGGTTACCAGAAGAACAAATCATCTATCTTGGATGAAGTATAACAAGAATGGTACTTAGAAGTAAAACTGACTAGACTTAATCTCACATACTTTGGATATGAAAGACTAGTTCCTAATAAAGAGCACTATGATTGACAAAGTTTAAGGCCTGTGAAAAAGAGGCACATCTTTAATGAGATGGGTTGACACAGTACTGCAGCAATGTGTTCAAACATAACAAACTTAAGGATGGCACAAGACCGGACAGTATTTTGCTCTATTGTACATAGGGTTTCTATTAGTAGGAACTCCCCCAATCACACCTAACAACAACTAAAAATAAATTGATATACACTTTCTTATACAACAGAGGAGTTAAAATCTAGAAGTCATAAATTTCTATTGGTCAAACTGGAGAATTAAACATTGTTTCCATTGTTAATGGAAGGGGAATGATAATCATCCTTAGAGAGAAAAAACACAAATATTTAGAAAAAATTATGCTTGTATTTTGAGTCAGTAGTCTAATTATGTAACTAATCTGGGTGAAAAGAATAGTGGCAAAAATACAAAAAGATGCATAAACAAATCAACTTACAGAATCTCCATGTGAAACAATAAAACAGGAAATAACCCATATAATTATCAACAGAGAACCAGTTGAATAAATGTTAATTTGCCAGCAATATGGACTATTATGCAATTGCTTACAGTATTAAGAGATACCCATATACATTATTATAGAAGATATATATTTTTTTGTGATTTTAAGAAACAGAAATTTGTTTTCTCATAGTACATTGTTGTTAGATGCTATAAAGTTAGTTCTGACTCATAGCTACATTACATACAACAAAAAGAAACACTACCCAGTCCTGCACCATCATCACAATTGTTATGTTTGGGGCAATTTTTTCAGCAACAATATAATATTTCTCTTTGAGGCTCATCCTCATTTTAGCTGATCTTATATGCTACCAAGCATGGTGTTTTCACAGGGACTGATCTTGCATGAAAACATGTTCAAGGTAAATGAGATGAAGTCTTTTATTCTTGCTTCTAAGAAATATACTGATTGTACTTTTTCCACAACAAATATGTTTGTTCTTTTGTCATTTAATGGTTCTTTCGGTATTCTCTTTTTCGTTTTCAATACTTTTATTGGGGGCTCTTACATCTCATCACAACCCATACATTCCTCCAATGTGTCAGACACATTTGCACATGTGCTGCCATCATTTTCAAAGCATTATCTTTCCACTTGAGACCCTGAAATCAGCTCCCCATTTCTTCCCCCTCCCCTACCCACTCTCCCTCAATAACCCTTGATAAGTTATAGATAATTTTTTCCATATCTTACATTGTCCTCTGTCACCCCTCACCCACTTTCCCATTATTCATCCCCCTGGGTGGAGGTTCTAGGTTGATCCTTGTGATCGATTCCCCCTTTTTCCCCCAACCCTCCTCTAATGCTCCTGGTATCTCTGCTTTCCTTGTTGGCCCTGAGGGGTCTATCTAGCCTGGAATCCCTGTGTTTCAGGCTCTTATCTGTTGCAGTGTGCATGCTCTGGTCTAATCCGATTTGTAAGGTAGAATTGAGGTCACGATAGTGGGGGAAGGAACCACCAAAGAGCTAGAGGAAAGTTGTGCATTTCATTGGTGCTATACTGCAGGCTGAATGCCTCATCTCTCCCCTATGACCCCTGAAGGGATGTCCAATTTTCTACAGATGTCCATTGGATCTTCACTCCATGCCACCCCCCAATTCACCTTGGGTATCATTTTATTCTGGGTCTTAGATGCTTGATACCTGATTCCATCGACACCTCATGATCATACAGGCTGGTGTGCTTCTTCCATGTGGGCTCTGTTGCTTCTGAGCTAGATTGATACTTGTTTATCTTCAAGCCTTTAAGACCCCAGACGCTATATCTTTTGATAGCCTGGCAGCATCAGCTTTCTTCACCACATTTGCTCATGCACCCATTTTGTCTTCAGAGTGATCATGTTGGAAAGGTGAGCATCACAGAATGTCAGATTGTTAGAACAAAGTGTTCTTGTATGAAGGGAGTACTTGAGTTGAGGCCCAATGTTCATCTGCAACTTTAATTCTTAACATATAGATATGAGTACATAGTTCTATTCCTCTCTAGTATATATTTACATATGTACATGCCTGTATTTAGGTAGAGGATATATATTTTAAGTTTAAAAATGTAATGAAATACATTTAGTACTTTAAAAAATGTGTGGGGGTAATATTCAGCTGTACATATACATTTAAGTATTTTTAAAATGAAAAAAAAATCTTTAAAATTAAAAAAGAAATGACATTTCAGGGAGATGATAACAGCTACTTTTTTCTGAGTATAAAAATTATCTGTTGGTGCAGTGGCTGCATGCTCACACCTTATGTTTGACAGTTCAAACTGGCCCATGGTCCCATGAGAGAAAGACTTGGCAGTCAGCCTCTATAAAGCCTGGAAGACCTTGTAGAATATTTCTACCTGTTCCATAGGGTCACTCTGAGTAGGAATTGGCACACAATGGCACACAAGAAGGATATATTTTAACGGTCACATTTCTACTTTTAAACTATGTTATTATTTTACATAATTTTAAACCAAAGTTTTTAAAACACCAAAACAAATAGATCCAATGAGTGGCAAATTAGTGGCATATCTACATGGAAAGATGATAGGCAAGGTTACATTCTGTAATTTGACTCTAATTTCCTATTAAACCTGTAAATCCAAATTAAAAAACAAACTTAATCCTTTCCCCAATTGATAACAAAATAAAAGCAAGCAAACAAAAAAATGTATCCTGTTTTCATAAATCACATTGTTGGTCCTAGGACTTCTATGAATATTCTGATATTCTCACATGCATAAAGAGTGGGAAAATGCACAGAAATAATTATATTGGTTTCATTGAAAATGAGTATTTGTAGCATAGAAAAACAAGCTACTTTAGATGATATTAAATTAACAATTCAGCTATAATCTTGCATTTAATTGGAAGAATTAGTATGGACTCATGATGTATTTTACTTTTTTATATAAAAAAGAAAATACACATTTTCCCACTCTGACATCAAAGGCCTAGAAGAATTAACACACAATAACAATAAAGCATTCACAGAGTACATATTGTAATTTATGAAAATGATTTTTCCATGATCATTCAGACGTGTGCTTTGGTCAGGTAAAGAATGAATTCACCTGCAGAAAGTAAGGAAGATAATAAAGATAACTAGAGTTTTGTATAAACTGTCATTAAGTGCATTATCCTAAAGTAATTTTAAAAGAAAAAGCAGAAAAATGCTATTGGATATTTTGGGGAAATAAGTACATAACTCAGAAACTAAAATGTAAATAAATAAGCTTTTCTCTTAAATGGGAGCCCTAGTGTCTGAGTGGGTTACACATTGGGCTGTTAACCTCAAGGTCAGTAGTTCTAAACTGTCAGACACTCCTCAGGAGAAAGAAAATGCTTTCTACTCCCATAAATGTTCAGCAAGAAATAAAGGTATGGCTGTTCAAGTGATTTGTGGATCACCCTGGCACCAGTATTTATACCCCATTCAAGGAAAGCAAGTTACACCATCTGGTAAAATTGTTTTAACATTTCCCCAAGAAAAATAAAGGGTATGACTTGGTTCACACCTTCTACAAAAATCAGGTCTTAATGTCACCCTAAACTTCTCCATTAGTGTACTAGAGAACACCCCTCAAAATGGGATTATAGCCACAGGCATATAGTACAGAATGTTAACATCATGTAAGGAATTTTGGCTAGAAGGACCATATTAATTGACAATTAAAAAAATGTGAACAAAATTCAAAATGATAAAATCATGAAACAATAATGAAGATTTTTTTTTTCCAAAACAAAATGCGGCAGGGACTTTTCAAGCATGAAGAAGATGAGAATAGTCTGGAGACACAGGAAGAAACAAAGAACCACAGAAACCATAACATTATTGATCAATATATATTGGCACTGAGTGTAAAATAATAATATTGTTGTAAAGTTTTCAGTTTAAAAACAAATAATACACAAAACTAATAATAGAAGATGAATTAAATGTTCTTGGTTCCTTGTTGGGTTTTTTTAATAATCATTTTATTAGGGGCTCATACAACTCATCACAATCATTACATATGTCATCTGTGTCCCGCACTTTAGAACATATGTTGACTTCATCATTCTTATGACACCCGCTTTCCACTTGAGGCCCTGGTGTCAGCTCATTTTCCCCCCTCCTCCAAAACCCCTGATAATTTATAATTTCTTATTATTTTATCATATCTTACCCCATCCAACGT
>NW_022103906.1:314124-325843 GCF_000313985.2 Echinops telfairi
GTCTTTGATGCCTGATACCTGACCCTTTCACCGCCTTGTCATTTTACAGGCTGGTGTGCTTCTTCCATGTGGGCTTTGTTGTTTCTCAGTTAAATGGCCCCTTGTTTTTCTTCCAGCATGTGGGTTCCTTGTTTTATTCAGATATTGTTAAGTAACAATTTATGTTAGAGCCACGTAACCCAGGGAAGTGTTTTGTAATTGCCAAGAGAATCATATTATTTTAGCATTATGGTTTTAAAAATTGCATAACTAGTAAATTATAAGAGGAGAAAATGGAATTTTAGATATATATGATAAATATTACAAGGGTTTACATTCAAGTGGTTTGAATATTATATTTCCCTTTATTTTCTAAGGTTTGCTTTTTGTCAAAGGGAATGGTTTTGTTATCATTTTTATTTTGATAGCATTCACTCTGCATAGGTTCAAAACAAATTACCATGAAAATGGCTTGCAATAAAAAAGATTTATTATCTCAGAGTTCTAAAGGCCAGACGTCTGAAATAAAAATGTCAGCGTGGCTTGCTCCACCTAAAGTCTACAAGCCTTTCCTTATTATTTCCAGCTTCTAGTGGCTCATGTGGCAGCATAACTCCACTTGGTCCAGGCCACTGTTTACAGTACATAAATAGCCAGTGCCTTTAAAAGGCATTTTAAAATATAGTAATTTAAAATAATAATATAAAATAATTTAAATTAATATGTTTAGGTGAATATAAATTTCACCAAAAGCAGATGGGGTAGGGGCCTTATAAATGTTTATATTATGCATATGAAATAATGCCTCATGTTATTCCTTAGTTTGTTACACTCTCAAAGGGAAAATAATTCCTTAGGAGTTTACAGTGAGAGAGCTGATGAATGGCAATGTTCTGAGTTGGTGGACATTTGCAGCTGTGTGCCCCAGGAGTTAGTTTCAGGTAGTCTTAATAGTCTTAATCTAATTATTAATGATCTGAATAATGTTGTAATCGGTCCATTAATGACATTTTCGGTGGGTTGACTTTCAAAAGTTTTACTAATCACAGTGAGAATAGCAAGATATAAAGGGTTCAGGGAAAATATAAGCAAATTAAAATTATTCAACTGTAAAATTGTAAAGAACCAAGGAAAAATAAAAACGGAAACTTAAAAAATTATTTCATGGAATGTTCACTTGTATCAAAAAATTTGGTTACCAGTCAAATTTATTATTCCTGTTTACTAAAGGAAAATAAAAATGCTAATAGCTCTATTTCTTTTCATTCTTCATTCAAAGAAAAATTAAAACTTATAATTCCTGTTAATGGCCTTTTCTTAAAGTTAGTGGTATTAGAGCTAGACTGGTCCACTTAGAGAAATTTCCAGACACCTGGGTTTGATTTTCAAATGATACTCTAGGTCTTTCTCATGCAGCTCTCTGAAGTGAAGTAGGAGTTCCTGACATGCAAAAGGTTCAACTATTAAATGTAAAGTTGGAGGTTTGAGTCTACCCAGACACAACTTGGAAAAAAGGTTTGGCAATCTACTTCCCACAAATCTTCAGTACAAGGCTATGGAGCACAGTTTTCCTTCTTCCATATAGGGGTTGCCATAAGTTGTGTTCAGCTTAATGACAGCTGGTGGTAGCAATGGTAGGTGGTAAGTGAATAAAATACTCCAAGGATAGAACATACCTAATCCCTACTGTTGGCCAATACAGGGAAGAAAAAGTGAGAAGTCTAAATGAAATGTTTTGTCTTCTACCTCAGTGATAAAACCGTATTAGGGTTTATCATTAGATCATGTTTCTCTTGATTTACTCTGGTGGCCTGAGAATAATCATCATTGTTAGGGTTCCATGTTACTCTCAAAGTTTCCTAATTTGGATGGTAAATTATATTTCATCCTTAGATCAGCAATTAAGGCTAGGACCCTAAAACCAAACTAAAACCAAACCCATTGGTGTTGAGTGGATTCTCACTCACAATGACTCTAATGAGCATCTATCTGTCCCATAAGGTTTTCAAGGCTGTAATATTTAACAGAAGTGGACTGGCTCACCTTCCTGCGGCACAGAATCTGGTGGCTTTGAACCACTGAGCATTTGGTTAGTTGATGGGCACTTTAATTTCCTTTTAAAAAAACACTTTTATTTCCATATCATTCATGAACTATACAATTCAATATTTCAGTCATATTAAGAAGAGTTTTACAATTATCACCGCAATAAATTTTAGAACATTTTCTTTGTTTTGTGTACTCATTGTTTATAGCTCCCTATTCTCTCCCAACCTCTCCTCCTATAGCCCAACTTCCCTGTTTCTAGGAAAAATGGAGCCTAACTGCTTGGATTTGACTCCTGATCACTGGACTATTAGTTTTGTATCTGTATTTGGTCCACCTCTCTAACATAGAGATATTAATGACTTATGACTACTTTAGTGGCTAGAGTGAGAATTTAATATAAAATACTTAGGTCAATTCCTAAAATATAATTACCTTGCAAATGCTTTAGTCCATAAACAAATGGAGCCATTTATCGTCAAAATCTTCCCAGGTTTCTTTACTCATTCTAGCACAGACTGTATTTTCTATTTTTGTCTGATCCTCCCCAATCCATGGAACACTAAATGAAAAATCTAGCCATAACCAATTGGTCTTTTGAATTTTATAATATAGTTGACTACAGAATCCATCTGTTTTGACATTGAGGTTACGGGAGTGAAATGTTCTATGTGAATTGAATACACCCCCATTTGGTTGTTTTGGAGTCTATTCCAACTCACAGCAATCCTGTGCACAACAGAGCAAAACACGGCCTGGTCCTGCACCCTCATCACAGCTGAATCTATGTAGGAGCCCATTATTACAGCCAGTTAGTTTATCCATCTTGTCAAGGGCCTTCCAATTTTTCACTACCCCTCTACTCTCCCAAACATGATGTCTCTCTCCAGGTAATGATCTCTCCTGAAAACATGCCCAAAGTATGTGAGATGAAGTCTCACCATTCTTATTTCTAAGGAGCATTCTGGCTGTACTTCTTCCAAGATACGGTAAATTTGTTTGTTCTTTTTGAAATCCAAAGCAGTTTTAATATTAGTTGGCAACATAGTAATTCAAATCCATCAATTCTTCTTCAGTATTCCTTATTCAATGTGTAACATTCACATGCTTATGGTATGATTTAAAATGTCATGTCCTATATCAAGGGCACATTAATCCTCAGAGGGAAATCATTACTTTTCAACATTTTAAAAAGTTTTTGTGCAGCATATTTAACTAATGCAATGCATCCTTCGATCTTTAGACTGCTGCTTCCATGAGCATTGATGGTGGGTCCAAGCAAGATGAAATCCTTGACAACTTTAATCTTTTCTTCATTTATTATGATGCCAACTATTGGTTTAATTGTGGGATTTTGGTTTTTGTTAAATTGAGTTTTAATCCATACGACTGAAATCCTTGATCTTCATCAGAAGTCCTCCTCACTTTCAGCTTGTGAGGTAGCGTCATCTCTATATCTAAGGTTGATAATAAATCTTACCCCAATCCTGGTTCCACATTCTTCTTCATATAGTCAGTATACTGATGGAATAAGTATGGTGAGAAGACAACTTTGACACATACCTTGCCTTATTTTAAACCAGGGTATATTCCATTGTTCTGTTCTCACAACTGCCTCATGATCCATGTGCAAGAGCACAAATGAAGTGTTCTGGAATTCCCATTATTCTCAAGGCTCTCCAAAGTTTGTTATGATCCACACAGTTGACTGGCTTGTCATAGTGAAAGAAACTCAATAAACAATTTTCTATTAGTCTCTCTCTTCAGCCAAGAGCCATCCAACATCAGCAATGATATCCTTTGTTTCACATCCTCTTCTGAAGTAGGCATGAACGTCCTGGATTTCATATACAGAAAAACATACAAAAAAGAAAACAAAAAGAACAAACAACCATAACAAAATAAAACCGAGTAAATCCTTAATGAAAAGGAAAGCATAAAATATTGATAACTAGAAAAAATTTAATATGAGTCAAAATGGAGATCAAATGATAAAGTGTTAAATTTTAACCTAACTGCATCAGTAATAATTCACTTTCCAATATATTCTGCATGCTACCAAGACTATTCATATCCCTGGGCTATGGTCAGAGAAGATTTACCAGACAATTAATCCATGTGTATTTCTCCTTCACTTTATTTGTTTTTTTACACTTAATCAACTTTAAGATGGGTCAAAAGGGAAATCTCTCTGTCTTCTTTTTATATTTATTACATATTTCAATATTTTGCTCATAAAGTCTTTTAACATTGCAACTTAATGTTTAATTTTTACGTTAGCTCTTCCCGTTTCAGGTATACTGCCTGTGTTCTTTTTCAGTCTTTTAAGTCAAGGTAAGTTTCACTATAATATTGACTTCTCATGCTGCTCTTTGACTACATTATTCCTTCACTTTTCCTATGCTTAAGAGCAAGTTTCAGAGTCTCGTCTTGATCTTTTTCTTTCCTATATTTTTAATGACCTATTGCTTTCTGCATGTCTGATGTTCTTGAGGTCATCCCACAGCTCATCAGATCTTCTGTTATTAGTGTTCATTAAGTTTAATCTGTTCATGAGATATTTCCAAAATTCAGGTGGAATATATTCAAGGTCATATTTTAGCCCTCCTAGAATTGTTTTTGCTTTCTTCAGCTTCAACCTGAACTTATATATGAGCAATTGATGGTCTGTTTCACAATCTCTGACCCCATTGTAGGTGCTGATATCGAACTTCTCCATGATCTTTTTCCACAGATATATTCAATTTAATTTCTGTTATTCCATCTGGAGAAATCCACATGTGTAGTCTCTGTTTAAATACATATTAAAAAGTTATTTACAATGAAGTTTGTCTTGCAAAATTCTATCCTGTGATCCCCATCTTCAGTTCTATTATCAAGATCATATTTTCCAACTAGTATTCCTTTCTCTGTTTCCAACCCTGGCATTCTAGGTCAGTGATTATCAATGCATCTTCACTGAATATTTGATTAATTTCAAACACAATATTAGAATTCTTCAATTTCTGCAACACTAGCTTTAGTGGTTGGTGCATATCTTTGAATAATCATTGTATTGACTGGATTTCATTATATGTGGCTAGACATTGTCTTATCACAGACAACACAGTACTTCAAGGTGCATCTTATAATATCACTGTTTCCAAGAAATGTAATGTCATTCCTCTTGAGCCTGTCATTCCTAGAAGAGTAAACCATTTGAGTTTCTGATTCAAAATGGCCAATTCCAGTCCACTTCAGCTCACTAACACCTAGACTATTAATATTAATGCATACCATTTGATTTTTTAAAATGTCCAATTATCCTAGATTCATGTTTTGTATATTCTAAGTTCTGATTATTAATTGATGTGTGCAGCTGTTCCTTCTTGTTTGAGTTGTGCCCCATCAGTAAGTGAATTCAGCTCCTGCAGCCTTACTCCCTCAAACTTTACTCCACCAAAGTCATAATTGTCAACTCTACTTTGAGGAGTAAGCTCATTTTAGTCATATTTTGAGCACCTTCCAACCTAAGTGGGTCATCCCCTGACACTATCTCTGACAATGTTCTGTATCTATGCATGCAATTTTCAGTATCTGACAATGCTTTGATGCTATCCAGAAGGCTTCTACTGGCTAATTCTTCAGAAGTGGGCTTCCAATTCCTTTTTCGTAGTCTGTTCTTAGGTTGGAAGCTCTGCTGGAACCTGTTCACTTTGTATGACCTTGCTGGTAATTGAAATACCAATGACATAGCTCCCAGCATTATTGCAGCATAATAGCAACCAGAGTACCACAAACTGACTGAGCAGTGGTGATCTTCCCCCTTATGGTAATCATGCACATGCACATGCAGAGGTTTTTCCCCACCATTGCCTCTTAAATAGATGGGTTTCATGAGGAGACAATAGGATGTGAATTCAAAGAATGTACATGAAGTATATAAATATAAAACCCTGATTAAGATATTTGAGTCCTTGTATCAATTCATTCCTTATAATCCATGACAAGATTACATACAATCTTTAAAAGTTGGTAGTATTTTGTTACTAAAGTTAAAAACTATTTTAAAGAAAAATTAGTCCTTTCATAACGTAGATTATCAGATGCAAACAAAATCCAAATTTGGTATGACTCCATATGAAACTCACAATATTAAGATTTATCTGTTCAGGAGAATGAATCTCACACCAAAAAATATCAGTACCACTTAGGTGTTAATAATTTCACTAAAGAGCTACTTGTGAATTACCTACACAATTCTGCAAAGTTATCAGAAGGCCGGTGCCAATTTTAATATATTTTGATTAGCATTACATAAGGTCGACGATAACAGTTCAGTTGCTAATGAATTGTTTAGGCACTTTGGCCTTCTTCACTGTGACTGTGAAGGCTGAAGCACTGAGCTGCATATAAAGAAGTGGGATGGAGCTTGTGTTCCAGTTCACAGAGTCAGCAGCAATTAAGTTCTATTTATCATTCACCTTTTCAATCTGTTAGTCATAGCCACGTGCATTAGTTGTTAGGGATTTTGAAGTCTATGTTATAAGATTCTGCTCTTTTATTTGAGGCCTATGTTGTATATGAAAATAAAACTGTATTTTTTCCAATGCTGTTTCCTCCCTGTTTTCTCTTTATTAGATCCAGTGGTTGCATTTATAGTATTATGAAAGGTTGTTCCCTAACCCTGACCTTCACCATTGCTTATTTCCATTACTTTGACAAAAACAAACTAGAAATAAACTGAATAAATTGGAAAACAAATGCATTTTTATATTTTAACAATTTTATATAATAAGATATCTTTTGGGTTGTATTTTACTCATTTATACTGAAACTAAAAATGAGTAATTGATCTGTAATTGTCAGATAACATTAACTCAACAGATAAATATTGGAAAATATTATAAAATGAATATATTTAATAATGTAATTCTTATTTTTGCTCAGGAATGATTTTAAGCTAAAATCACATTTTCAAATTGTTCAGTCATTTGTATTAAAATATATTACATTTTTAAGTAAAATAATTGTTATTGCTTATGAGCAGTTTTACATACAAAATATGATGTGAAGATCTTTACAGATCAGATTTTGTTTAACAACCACCATTAATACTGGATACTTACCTTTATATTTTGTATATGAAGAAATTGAGGTTAGATAATGTTAGAACAGGCCCAAAACACATTTAAAAGCCCATAGATTCCATTATACAATTTCTAAGCCATAAAATGACCTATTACCAAGAAAATATCCAATTTTAAAAGGTAAAGGAAAATTATCCAGCATATTAAGAATTTTTCTTTTCATATTAAAAAATTTTAAGGGATATGTAATATGCCTCTCTCCAACTACCTCTCATGGACACTCATTTTAAAAACCAAGTTTTGGGTATTATTGAAAATTATGTCAGCAGTGTGTTTTATTTCAAAGCTAAAGTCTTACTCTTCTAAGTGTTACATAACTAGAATAATTCTCACTCTTCACATATCTAGAAAGAACGTGACAGGAGGTGGTTGTCATAAACACATAAGAGCAACTGCTAATAGGGTTCATGTCATTATTTTAATGTTGCTTTGTCTATAATGTAGGTAAAGTATATGAATAATTTGGCAGAGTTTTACAACTTATATAAGGAGTCCTGGTAAATTAGTGAGTTATGAATTGAAACCCTAAACACATGGTCAATAGTTCTAATTTGCTAGTCACTCCGTGGGAGAAAAACAAGGCTGTCTGCCCCCATAAAGATTTTAAGTCTCAGACACCGAGAGGCTGTTAGATTTTCTCCTATTGGGTCAATATGAGTGACCATCAGCTTGATGGCAGTGGATTTAGCAGTTTCTTTAGACAGTGCATGTTTCTTCCTGCAGAACTCTGGTGTTTTATATATATAGCTTGAGGTCATAGAAAACAGAGGCTCTTAAGTACCTTAGGCTGGGTTTTCCAGAAGAACCAGCGATGCTTGTGTATACACAGACAGAAAGAAATTTATATTGAGAAAATGCCTCACACAGTTGTTGAAGCAAGCCAGTCCAAGTTCAGGCAAATTCCAAGCCCCTAGGTCAAGTGTTAAGCTGGAGCCTTCTCTGGAGTCACAAAGTCATGGGGGACTGATGAACCCCAAATTGTAGGAAGATTACAGGCTGCTGGCAGAAGCAGCAGATTAATCCAAGGTCAGCAGGTCACGCCTGTGGCTGCAGAGTCACATGAATCTAAGGTTCTCGGGTCACATAGCAGGCCTCTAACGACTTCTAGGATTGGCAGGCGCTAAGGCAGGTTGTTGGCTAATGTTCAAAGAACTAGAGGTCAATAAACTACATGCAGAATCAAAATCCAACAAAAAGCAAAGCAAGATTTTCCAGTGTCCTTAGAGTGGAAGGAGGCCACACCCATAAGGAAACTTCCTTTAAATTAATCAGGGTAGCATCTTGAGAAAGGTGTTGCATTCCACCATACTCATCCCCTTATGGGGGAATATAATGACTGGGTTTGATTATATTGTGTTAGAGCTAGTCATGGGAGATTACTGCTTATTGCCAAACCACTAAGAATCCTGACCCAGCAAAGTTTGCTTTCCAGTTTCCATGAGGGGAAATTTTTCTCAAAACATACTTGCTACACTAATTTATCACGTGAAAGATAAGTAGTTTCTGCTTTCCCAAACAAAGGGGGTTGAGGAAAGGCACTTTTTATTTCTTTAATTGTGGAAGATACATTTGCCAGTTGAATAACATTTACCTGTACAATGGAATTCATCGACATGGATCCTGTTCACCAATTTGTAAAATTATCATTATTTCTTAAGAGGAACAGATTATGGAGACCCAAAAGAGCCTTAATTCCAATAAATGAGACCATCAAATATGTTGCTTTGAAATATGGCCATCATTGAACCTATGGTCATAGTGTATGCCCAGAATTCTCCACCTTCTGAATACTTGCTGAATAAAGGAGTCACCTCTAAATACCAATATACTCGAGTATAAGCTGACCTGAATATCACCCGAGGCACCTAATTTTACCACAAAAACTGCATTAAAAATGTGCTGAAAAATCATATGATCGTGAATGAGGGGAGCGTGTGATGGGGACCCAATGCCCATCTGTAGACAACTGGACATCCCTTGCAGAGGGTTAGTGGGGAGGAGATGAGTCACTCAGGGTTCAGTGTAGCAATAATGAAACTCACAAGCTTCCTCTATTTCTTAAACACTTCCTCCCCCCACTATCATGATCGCAATTCTACCTTGCAAACCTGGTTAGACCAGAGGATGCACAGCGGTACAGATGGGAACTGGAAACACAGGGAATCCAGGACAGATGAACCCCTCAGGACCAATGGTGAGAATGGCAGTACCTGGAGGGAAGGGGTGGGGGGTGTAGAAAGGGAGAAATGATCACAGGATCTACATGTGACCTCTTCCCTGGGGGGCAGACAACAGAAAAGTGGGTGAAGGGAGACCTCGGACAGTGTAAGAAAAGATTAAATAATAATTTATAAATTGTCAAAGGTTCATGAGGGAGGGGGGAACTGGGAGGGAAGGGAAGGGGAAAAAGGAAAATGAGGAGCTGATTCCAGGAACCCAAGAGGAAAGTGAGTTTGGGGAATGATGAGGACAACAAATATGTAAGTGTGCTTTACACAATTGATGTATGTGTGGATTGTGATAAGAATTGTATGAGCCCCAATAAAATGATTTTTTTAAATGTGCTGAAAAACTCGGTTTATACACGAGTATATATGGTATATCTTAGAGCTGAGTTCTAAGAAAGACATAAAAGATCAATCAAATTAAATTAAACTCATAGTTCTACTTTACCAGTAATGTTTACTTCACAAATAGCATAACTTATTTTGGACTAATACAGTTAAGCTCTGGACTACTAACCAAAACATTGGTGGTTCAAACACACATACAAACCTACCCAGAGATATCTTGGATGCCAAACCTGGCCATCCATTTTTAAAAGGTCAAAGTCTTAAAGATCATGTAGTGCAGTTCTATTCTGCACACAAGAGGTCAACATGAGTCAGAATGTATTTAACAGTAATTTTCAACAAAACCATGACAGGAGCATATGCATGTTTTGTTGTCCCATACTGTCTGAACTGTAGGGAGAAAAGATGAATTCTAGGATTTAGCAACATCACTTAAATGTCTGTTTATCATGTTGTGGTGATTTGCACTTTCTGTGATTCTGAAAGCTACCCAATTAGCACTTCAAATACCTATAGGGTTACCCATAGTAGACTGCTTTCCATGCAGCATACGAACTATAACAGATAAGAAAGTAAGGACTGAGCTAGTTTTTTGTTTTGTTTTTGTTTTTTGGTTTTGGTTGTTTGTTTTTTTCCGGGGGAGGTGGGGGTAGTGACCTTATGAATAGCCATGAAAAAAGCCTATAAATAGCTGTGGTGGAACATTGCCTAATAGTGTGATGAAAAATGAATCACTCTACTGGGGAAGCACTTAAAATATGAATGAGAAAGGGCAACCTCTTCAAAGTGGAGTAAATCTTAAATAAAAAGATAGAGTAAAGCTTTCTGAATCTTTATTTGTTTGTTGATGTTGCACTTTTCCAAATGAGAAGAAATAGCTGCAAGCATCCATTAATCATCCAATCTCAGAAAGCAGTAAGTATGAATCTAGGAAAAGATAGGCATTAGTCGCCCACTGCTGTCAAGTAAATTCTGGCAGAGAATAACCTTTTATAGGATTTCTGAAATTGTAAATATTCACTGGACCAGATAGTCTCACTTTCTTCCTCTGAGCATCTAGTGGGTTTGAACTGCTGGTTAACATTGTTACCAGGACTGCCACATAATGAGTTGAAATTGATGTTTAATCACCATTTTGAGTAGGACATGTATATGATTGAGTATACTGAAAATTTCATATTGAAGAGAAACGAGGTCATATTCATTGTTAAACAAAAAAAGGCTAAAGTACAACCCTATTAGAAGTAGGATAATATTCATATGCCTACAAGGAAGCAAAGTTAATGTGATTATTATTGAAATACATCCAGAGATGAAAACCATTTTTTAATCTACCCATGCAGCCTGAAATTGATTGAACATATAATTAAGATGTGTAGTGATTGGAAGATAAAAGTCTGAAACAAAGAAGAAAGATACATAGACTTTAGTGATAGAAATAACTTGTTTACATGACAGAATCTTGCAACACCAACAACTTATTTGTTGAGAAAGTTTTTTCAAACAACATGAACAGTGACGATTCATGTGGACCTCAAAAGATTAAATACACAGGAAGGAAATTAATTACTTCTTTAGAAAGGGATGATTGAGAAGCTCAATATTGTCGTTAAGAACAAGGCCACTGGTCAACAATGAAACAGATCATTAATTATTGATATGAAACTTCAAATTGAAATGTAATAAAAGTAAATAAATACATACCAACCAAAGTATTACATTGTACATATTAAAACAGAATAAAAAGATTTATCTCAGATAAATTGGACACATGAACATTAATGACCAAATACCAGAAGAGTTGGGCGAAGACATCAAGAGCATCAAAAATGAAGAAAGACTATGAGGATGGAGAAATAGATCTATGTGCTTATATTTATAGGTTTAGTATTAAGGTAGCAGAAGGACATTGGACCTCCACTCAAGTACTCCCTGAATGCAAGAATACTTTCTTCTATTAAATTGGCATTCTATTATGCTCACCTTTCCGAC
>NW_022103906.1:326686-328366 GCF_000313985.2 Echinops telfairi
TATAAATTATCAAGGGCTCATGAGGGAGGGGGGAACAGGGAGGGGGAAAATGAGGACCTAATGCTGTGGGGCTTAAGTGGAGAGGAAATGTTTTGAGAATGATGAGGGTAATGAATGTACAAATGTGCTTTACACAATTGATGTATGTATGGATTGTGATAGAAGTTGTATGAGCCCCTAATAAAACGATTTATCGATAATTTGGCTGGGTAGAGTATTCTTAGGTTTGTGTTGTTTTCCTAATAAAACGATTTTAAAAAAGGACAGAAAATAAAGAAAATACTTAGAAAGATAAGTAATAAGAGAGGCTTTAACTTGCTTTTGAAGAGTTAAAGTGAATGGAAGAAATGATGCAGAAAAAGAGCTTAACAGAATATGACATCATAATTGGAGGAAGACTCATTAATGACCCTTAATGTGCAGATAACACAATCTTGCTTCCTGAAAGGGAGGAGGACTTGAAACACTTGCTGATAAAAGTCAACGATTGCAACCTTCAATATGGATTACAATCCAATGTAAATAAAACAATGAGACTGACGGTTCTGGGGGACATGGGAGAGGGGGAGGTGGGGAAAAAGTAGTGGTGTTAACACAGATAGGGACAAGGGAATGACAAGTGATCCAAATCCGTGGTGAGGAGGGTATAAGAGGCTTGGTAGGGTGTGACCAAGGGTAATGTAACCAAGAGGAATTATTGAAACCCAAATGAAGGCTGAGAATTATAGGGGGACAAGAGGAAAGTAAAAGGAAAGAGCTAGGAGACAAAGGACATTTATAGAATTCTAAATAAAGGCATGTACATATGTAGATATATTTATATATGAAGATGGGGAAATAGATTTATGTGCATACATTTATAGGTTTAGTATTAAGGTAACAGATAGACATTAGGCCTCCACTCAAGTACTCCCTCAATGCAAGAATATTTTGTTCTAATAAACTGGCATTCCATGATGCTCACCTTCCCAAAGCAATCACTGAAGACAAAGCGGATGCATAAGCAAATGTGCTGAAGAAAGCTGATGGAGTCCGACTATCAAAAGATATAGTGCCTACAGTCATAAAGACTTGAAAGTAAACAAGCACCCATCTAGCTCAGAAGCAACAAAGCCCACGTGGAAGAATCTCTCCAGCCTGTGTGATCATGAGGTGCCAAAGGGACCAGTTATCAGGCACCAAAGAACAAAAGATCTATCATTGTGTGCTCACCTCCTCGATACGATCGCTGAAGACAAATGGGTGCATAAGCAAATGTGGTGAAGAAAGCTGATGGAGCCCAGCTATCAAAAGATATAGGTCCGGGGTCTTAAAGGCTTGAAGGCTCATCTAGCTCGGAAGCAACAAAGGCCACACGGAAGAAGCCAACCAGCTTGTACGATCACGAGGTGTCGAAGGGATCAGGTATCAGGCATCAAAGAACAAAATATCATACCATTGTGAATGAGGGGAGGGTGCAGAGTGGGAACCCAAAGCCCATATGTAGGCAATTGGACATCTCCTTTTGGAAGGGTAGCGGGGAGTAGACGAGCCAGTCAGGGTGCAGTATAGCAACGATGAAACATACAACTTTCCTCTAGCTCCTAAATTCTTCCTCCCCACCCACTATCATGATCCCAATTCTACCTTACAAATCTGGCTAGACCAGAGGATGTACACTGGTACAGATAGGAACTGGAA
>NW_022103906.1:328466-347790 GCF_000313985.2 Echinops telfairi
GGTGGAGGAAAGGTGGGGTAGAGAGGGGAACCGATTATAAGGATCTACATATAAACTCCTCCCTGTGGGAAGAACAGAAAAGTGGGTGAAGGGAGATGTTGGACAGTGTTAGATATGACAAAATAATAATTTATGAATTATTGAGAATTCATGAGGGAGGGGGGAGCAGGAAGGGAGGGGGAAATGAGGAGCCATGGGCTTAAGTGGGGACCAAATGTTTTGAGAATGTTTTGAGAATGAGGGTTACAAACGTACAAATGTGCTTTATACAATTGATGTATGTATGGATTGTGATAAGAATTGTATTATCCCCCAATAAAATGATTAAAACAACCCCAAAGACTCACTATTGGGCCAATAGTTAGCATCATAAAAAAGAAGAAAAGATTGAAGTTGAAAAGAACTTCATTTTAATTGGATCCACAATTGATGCTTACTGAAGCAGAAGTCAAGAGATCAAAAGATGCAGAGGTGCATGGCACTGGGCAAATCTACTACATAAGTCCTCTTTAAGATATAGAAAAACCAGGATGTCACATTGAAGACTAAGATATTCCTGAGTCAAGCCATATAGTGAATCCTATCAAATTCATGTGAAAATTGGACATTGAATAAAGGAGACTGGAGAAGAAACTGATGCATTTGAATTATGTTGCTGGTGAAAAATATTGGGGAATTATTTGATATGCCTTAGAAGAAGTGCAAACAGAATACTCCTTCTAAGTGAAGATTGTGAGACTTCATCTCTCCAACTTTGGATTTGTCAGGAGAGACTAGTCCCTGATAAACAACATGATGCTTGGTAAAGGAGGAGGGCAGCTAAAAAAAGGAAGACCCTCAAGGTGATGGGTAAACACAGCGGCTGCAACAATGGCTTCAAACATAAAATATTTGGTGAGTATGAGGCAGGCAGACCAGGCAGTGTTTTGTTCTGTTCTATATAAGGTGGCTATGATCTAAAATGACTTGATGGCATATATCAACAACATGATAAAATGTACAAAGACCTGGGATTGGAAACCAAAAGGGAAGAAAATGCTCAGTATTTCTCAAGTTGGCAGAACTGAAGGAAAACTAAAGCCCCAGGTTCCAATATTAAAGGATTCTAAAAGCAAAACATTAAATGTGCAGGAAACATAAAAATAAATGGTAGGAATCCACACAATCACTGCATCTTTGCCAAAATCTGTTATGCAGTAACTTGGACAACTTATTGGAAATAATCCATGTCCATTCTTATCCCTTAAAAGCACAATCCAAGGTAATACCAAAATTATCAAGTGTGTTAGGCTGGGTTGACTAGAGAACCAAATCCAGGGACACTCATAAAAGTGTAAGAGAGAGCTTTATATCAAGAAGTAATTCTATATCAAGCAAACATTCCAGTCCAGTCCAGTCCATCAGATCAAATCCGTAAGTCCAATAGTAATCCAAAAATCCCTCTTCAGACTCATGTAGTCACAGGCAATGATGCAGAATGAAAGAAGATCAAAGGCAAGTAGATGCAAAATCGTGTAGATCTAATGGCGGTGGACGAATCTCCAGGGCTCTGGTTGACAGCAGCATGGCTCGAAGTGGCTTGTCAAGAGGAAGGTGAATCAGAGAGAGAGGAAATTTCTTGAATCTATCTTGTGAGAAGGCCATACCCTCCAGGAAATACCATTAAGCTGTGACGTGATTGACTAAACTCCACTTCTTCACATCTATATCTTCAAGTTATCATGACATTATGTAACTACCCCAGACCACCCCTTTGTCAACTTGACACTTTTACACAATGCTTTAGCCATACACAATAGTAAAATCATATTTGTGTATAACAGAATAAAACTAAAATGCACACAATTCAAAGTGTGCCAGCCTCATTTAAACATAATATCCTATAAGTTTACAAAACAAAGATATTCTGTGCTTAACAATCACAGTTATGTGAACACCTACACTATAATCCTATGAACATATTCCCCCACCCATGACAATTAGTAAGCCAACCTTTATCCTCCCCATTTTTGTGTCCAATTTCTATACTGCCCACTTATATCAGCCCAGTGGTCTTAGAAGACAAGGATGTTCTTTGATGTGATAAATCATCATTCCAGTTGGAACTTTGTGAGTCCACATCCATAAGTAAAATCACATCACAGGCCATCCATAAAGTCAGCAGTAATATGCACCAATTCCCAGACTAAAAAAATATTACCCTCATCTGGTTGAATTCTGGTCAACTCAATGTAGACTGCCTTGCTAAGCCACACCAAGGTGTCCATTGGCCTTGCCTTTTGACCATGGGTCTTTTTACCAATTATCAACAACTCTTGTCCCTCTGAGCTAGGTCCTGAACTTCAGACCAGCAAACCAGATCTCATCTTCTCCTCTAGTCCCTGTGTACCAGGTCCACAGGTGTCAGTGACCAGACTCAACCCATCTCGTTATTGCTGCATTTCTCCCACTTCCACTCAACAAGTGAATTCATCACCTAGTGAGCCACAGGCTACCCGCGGGCTTCCTTTAACTTTCGGTCATAGAGAGAAGAGTTTATTCATAGCCCCATTTTTTTTCCAGCTTCAGGCACAACCTACCAGTTTAAAATTCAAAACCAAATGATTCCTTTTCCTTTTTCAGTCTGTAAACAGGTCTCTAGACAGGTCTCTTTGAATGCCAATGTCCTTAGCACTCAAAGCACTGGGAAGAGGTTATCTTTCAGAGCTTTCTTTGCAGGCATGTGCTAAGACGTTCATGATTCAAATTAATGACTGAGACAGTGAACTTACAAATTCTTTAATTTCATATTTCCTAAAAATCATCTATCAATCATTATATAAATAACAATAGGCAGAAGAAATTAGTATAAACCTCGTAGAGCCAGATCCTAAACTCAATTCTTAAAGTCAACTTCAATCCTTATCTAAATTACCCTATTCATAAGCAATATAGCCTTAGGCCTATGGCTGCATTGTCTCAAGCCAGGAACAGGTCTTCTATCAGCCATTTTGACTATGCAGCATGGTCTCTGTCAGATAGAGGCAATTTTGCTCCCTGAGCTTAAAATTTACATTTATCACAATCATTTTTCACCATTTCAAATAGGAATAATAAAAAATAACCACCAAAGAAAAGAATCAAAACTTTAACTTCCCACATTCTTTCCAGAAAACAATGAAGTAAATAGTGTGGCCATATCTGACCTCCAGCTAGCAAAAGTAAAACTACAGTAAGACAGAGGTCAAACAAGCATCTATTCTCCATCTTCATAATCTTTTTCTCAAGTACCCCATTCACAAAGTATCAAACTGTGTTATGCTGGTTGACTAGAGAAACAAATCCAGTGTCACTCATAAATGTGTAAGATAGAACTTTATACCAAGAAGTAACTATATATCAAGCAAACATCCCTGCCCAGTCCAGATCAAGTCCATAAGTTCAATTCTATAAATCCCTTTCAAAACTCCTGGAGTCCATAAATACATAATTCTCATAAGTCCATAAATCCCTCTCAAAACACCTGGAGCGACACACAATGATGCAGAATGCAGGAAAATTACAGGCCAGTGGGTGCAAAGTCTTGTAGACTCAATGGCAGTGGACACATCTCCAGGGCTCTCGCTGCCATCATGGTGGCTCATGGCTAGTCAAAAGGAACATGAAACAGAGAGAGAGAGGATGCAGGATCCTCCTTGTCAGAAGTATCCAGGATCCTCCTTGTCAGAAGGCTGTGACCGCATTGACAAGCTAACCTTTACCCTTTCACTTCTATATCCTCCAATTGACACAACTTTATCTAACAACCACACTAAGCAAAGTCATTAATATCTCAACAAGTAATATTTTTTTGAAGATAATTTTAAAATGGTTATAGCACTAAGTTGACTGGAAACTACAATATATACCAGCTATTTTCAAATGAAAACTTGGAATAAATGATATTGTAGATGATGTCAGAAGAATGTTGAATGAAAGCAGAGAATAACTGAAAGATGTTAACCTGTGTTTTATTGACTGTTCAAAGGTTTGGGGTTTTTTTGGGGGGGGGATGGAGCATAGCTAATTATGGATAACATATATAAAAAATGGAAGTTCCAAAAAACTTACTGGGCTTATGTTGAACCTGTCTATAGATAAAGAGGGTGTCCTTCAGAAGAATAAATGGCTACTTCATGATTTAAAATCAGGAAAGGTTTTTGTCAGGGGTCTAGTTTTTCACCATACTTATTCTATCTGTATGCTGAGCTAATAATCTGAGAATCTGCATTATCTGAAGAAGAGCACAACATCAGGACTGGAGGATATCTTCTCAAAAACCTGTTATGTAGATGACACAACTTTATTTGTTGAAAGCAAAGAGTATTTGAAGTACTTACTGATGAAAACCAAAGAATATAGCTTGCAGGTGTATTACATCACAACATAAAGGAAAAAATTATCCATAATTGAGCTAGCAAGTAACATCATGATAAATGGAAAATATTGACCTTGGCAAGGATTCCATTTTACTTAGATCCACAATCAACACCCTTAGAAGCAGGAGTCAATAAATCTATTGATGAAGATGGTGCTGATGTAGGGACAGTTGTCTGCAGTTCCCTGTATTTAATAGTTGCCATATCTACATGGCAGGGAATCAATTGGAGGGATTTAGCTGTGCCCCTGGTCTTGCAGTGTCCTGGGGTCCTTTTGGAGATTTCCCCATAGATCACTTGACATGCATCCCCCTAGGTTTCTGAGCCCTGGAGACACAGACACAATGACCCCATTGCCACCCAGCACCAGTGAGACACAGCAAGGGCTCCCTGGTTCTCCCAAACCCTGGAAAACCTCCCTGTGCCATCCTTCTCTGCAGCCCACCCCCCACCCACACCTGTGTCATGGTGCCACTGACCAGGGAACTTGGAGCCCTTGAGCAGCTCCCTCCTCCTCCCACCATGGTGGCCAAAACCCAGGCGCTGTTATTGCCTGTTTCTTGGGCATTGGGCCTCTGATGCTTCTTTATTTCCCCACAGCTGCTGGAGCCCAAACACTGCTGACACAATTTTCTGTGTTTCGTGCATCTGCTCCCTCAGCATTCCCACCTGAAGTCATTGGAACCCAAATGCTACCAACAGCCACTTCTTGTTCATTCTATAGGTGCCCCTTCTCTCCCACCCGCTCTTTCTGGACTCCTTGAATCTTCTCCTTCCTTCTTCCCCTGCAGAACACTGGAGCCTGAGTGCCACCCATGCTGCTTCCAGGGATCTCCACCATTGCTCCCCGCAACCGCCACCCCTACATTTCCCAGTGCCTGGAGTGCTGCCAGCACCTGACCTCCACCCCAGGCCTTCTATATCTGTTCTTTCCTCCCCCTCCCAGAGTTTCTAAAACCATAGAGTTATTGGTGGCCACTTCCCAAGTTCTTCAAACCCACCAGGCACTCCCTGTGCTCACTAACTGTTCCCTGGGTCCCTCCCCAACATAGCTGCCAGTCATTTTCTGTGCATATCATCTATTTCTTGTGATCCCTGTGTCCACCAGCTTCTCCCCACTACTCGGTGATACCCACACCTGCCAGCTGTTTCCTGTGCCCCGTAGGCTGCTTTCCAGGCCCCCATGTCCACCAGCAGCCTTCTGTGTCCACAGGCCACTTCCCTACTCCCTACCATAGCAGGCAACTTTCCATGCCCATTGATCACTTCCCAGGAACCACCAACATCTACAGATCATGGTCCATCCCACTGGCCACTTCTCAGGTTCCCTGTGCCCACTGGCATCTTCTTGCCTCCCCAGGTTGGGTCTGGCCCCACCCCCCTCACTTGCTGAAGGACACTTATTGGGATCACCATGTCTGTCGGGGGACTCCTGCGTCCAATGGATGCTTCCCAGACACTCCAGACACACTGGCCACAAACTGTGCCTGACAATCACTTCCCAGCCCTACCTCTCCTGGACACTTCCCACATCTGACAACTATCTCCGGGGCTTCCCACATCTGCTGGTCACTTCCTGTGCCTGTTAGCTGCTCCCTGGACTGCTATACACCTGCTGGCCTGAACTCCCAGGAAAAAGGCACCAAGCTCCAAAATAATGACACACAGACAACAACCCACATCATCGGCCACTACAACAAAGCAAGAGGAAAAACCCATTTTTGGAAGAGAACCTGAACCTAGTGACGTCCATAGAAGAAGCAGACTTTGAACCACCAAAGAAAGAAATCTTCAGTATGTCGCTTAGAGTTATACAGGATATGAGGGAATCATTACAGATAAAGGATGAAATAATAGAGAAAATACAGTACACATACCGAAGGGAAATACAAGAATTAAGGGATAGCACAGTAGAAATAAAGAAGTCAGTGCAAGACCTCACCAACAGGCTGGAAGAAGCAGAGAACTGTATCAGCAACCTGGAGGTAACAAAGCAGAATTCAACAATTGTGAAAGACAATCAAGCAAGATAAGGAAACTAAAAAATAAACCTGAGAACAAGTGATGCTATGAAGAGAAGCAGTAGCTGAATAGTTGAGATATCCAAGCAAGATGCAACAAAGAAGTCAGCAGCCAAATTAGCAAGGGAATTGCTGGAAGAAAACTTCCCTTTTATAATAAAAGAGGATCCGATAATCATCTCGGAAACGGAAATGACACCAATTAGACTGACTCTGAGGAAGAACACCTGAGGTATATAGTAATCAAACTATCCAACTGTGAGAAAAAGGAGAAAATCATAAGGGCAACTAGAGTGAAATAATTAAGTCACATATAATGGTAATCAGATGAGAATATGATCAGATATATCAGCAGAAACTATGAAAAAAAGAGAGAAAATGGAGTAGCATCTTCAGAAGGAGAATAATTGTAGTCTGAGAATGATCTAATCTGCCAAACTCTCCATCAAAATAGAAGGGGAGGTTAGAATTTTCTCAGATAAGTAAAACTTTAGAGAATATATAAAAAGTGATTGTGGCCCTATAACAATCACTTTCTAACTCACTTTGGACAGAAGACCAACATCCACAAAACACAAACATGCATAGTGCTACACTATCCAGATGTCATGGCACTAAAAGCAATGCCAAAGTGTTCTTTGACCCAACTGAGGAAAGAAGGCAACTATGAATCCTCCACACATACATAACCCCCAGCTAAGGAGGGAGGTAGGAAAATAACACAAAATGTATGAGATGGAAGCATCTCATACAGGTGGATTTTATTACTCTGAATGTCAATGGTCTGAACTCAACATTTAAATGACAAAGACTAGCAGACTGGTTTGGAAACAAAATCGATCAATCTGTTCTCTGCAATAGAAGTTTCTCAAGCTCACAGACAAACACAATTTGAGGGTTGAAGGATGATGAAAAGTATATCAAATGTGTTATGGCCAGGTTGAATAGAAAAACACATCCAGAAACACTCATATGTGTGTAATATAGAGCTTCATATAAAAGAGCAATTGTATATTGAGAAAACATCTTAGCCCTACCAAGATCAAGTCCATAAGTCCAATATTAGCTCATATGTCTGAAACTAGTCCATAAATTCATCTTCAGACTCACGCAATAATGCAAAATGCAGGAAGATCACAAGCTGGTGGGTGAAGTCTCCTGTGGAGGCATCACAGGACTATCTCCACAGGTCTCCACTGCATGGCTTGCTCAGGTCTCAGCATAATTCCACATGGCTTGTCCACAGGAAGACAAAGGTAGAAATAGAGTATGGCCTGCCAACAGGAAGAAAGCGAGGAAGTTCTCAGAATCCTCAGAAGGCCCTAGCTACAGGAGGCATCGTCAGGCTGTGACCTGAATCACAGGCTACACTCCAGCCTTTCACTCTTAATAAATAAGAAAAACTGAAGAAGAATAGATATAATTGAAGTATGGTGCTGGCTAAGAATATTGAAAGTACCATGAACTGCTAAAAGATCAAGCAAATATTACTTGGAAGAACATTCAGAATGCCACTTAGATGCAATGATGGGGAGACTTCATCTCAAATACCTTCCAAATGTTTTCAGGAGAGATCAGTCTCTGGACAAAGACATCATGCTTGGTAAAATATAGGGACAGAGGAAAAGAGCGATATCTTGGATGAGATCAATAAACACAGTGTTAACACGGGACCATGTACAATAACAGTTGTGAGGGTGCATGACTAGGCAGTGTTCCATCCTGTTGTATGTAAGGTATCCATAAGTTGAAACTGACTTGATGACACCTAGCAACAATGATTCTGTACTTGATTTTTTTCTCCCACCCATATGAATGTAATACTTTTGATTAATCTTATGATATTGAATAATCTTTAATTCTTCATCTTCTCCTCAGGGATTGTATGGGATCCAATATGAAATGACTTTGCTAGTCCAAGAAAATTACATCTGTCACCAAAACTTCTATCCAATTCAGAGTGATACACATTTTAGATCTAACATGATGTGCTTTAGTACCTGGCCAGATCTAAGTAATAACTATTTCTTACTAAAAATTCTCATAATTTTACAAGATTAATGTCTTGCTCATTAGTATTTTGAATTGATCTTCTCCTTTTTGAATAAAGAAACACACCACACTTAAACTATAATTGTGTATGTCTATTTTACTTTTTCTTTTCACATACTTTTAAATTATGAAATCTCTCCATTTTATTTTAAATTATGAAATATTTCAAACATGTCTTACATTATCTTTATCTTAAACATTTTCTCAATACATGATTATTGTCTCTAGATTATAAAGGCATTTCAGTGTTTCTTGAATATTTTGCAGTATTAGATGCACAGTTTTCTGTCAACCAAGACAAACTTAGAGTTTCAGAACACTTTCTGAGTAGAATGTATATAATCCTATAAAAATCCTAAATTAAAATTGGCATTCTATGATGAACATCTTCACGACAAGATCACTGAAGAAAAATGTGGGCATAAGCAAATGTGGTGAAGAAAGCTGATGGTGCCTGGCTATCAAAATATATAGTGTCTGGAGTCTTAATGGTTTGAAGTTAAACAAGCAGCCATCTAGCTCAGAAGCAACAAAGTCCACATGGAAGAAGCACACCAGCCTGTGTGACCACAAGGTGTAGAAGGGACAAGGTATCAGGTATCAAAGAACAAAACATCATATCATTGTGTGCCCACCTTCCTGATATGATCACTGAAGACAACTGTGTGCATAAGCAAATGTGAAGAAAGGTGATGGTTCCCGGCTATCAAAAGATATAGTGTCTGGGGTCTTAAAGGCTTGAGCCATCTAGCTCATCTAGCCATCTAGCTCAGCCATCTAGCTCATCTAGCTCAGAAGCAACAAAGCCCACATGGAACTAGCACGCCAACCTGTGTGATCAGGTATCAGACATCAAAGAACAAAAAATCATACCATTGTGAATGAGGGGGATTGCAGAGTGAGACCCAAAACCCATCTGTAGGCAACTGGACACCCCCTTACAGAAGAGTCGCGGGGAGGAGACGAGCCAGCCAGCGTGCAGTGTAGCAATGATGAAACATACAACTTTCCTCTAATTCTAAATGCTTCCTCCTCCCCACTATCATGATCCCAATACTACCTTACAAAGCTCGCTAGACCAGAGGATGTACAATGGTACAGATAGGAATTTCAAACACTGGGAATCCAGGACAGATGATCCCTTCAGGACCAGTGGTGAGAGTGGCAATACTGGGAGGGTTGAGGGAAGTTGGGGTAGAAAGAGGGAACCAATTACAAGGACCTACATATAATCCCCTCCGTGGGGGGTGGACAACAGTAAAGGGGATGAAGGGAGACTCGGACAGTGTAAGATATGACAAAATAATTATAATTTATAAATTATCAAGGATTCATGAGGGAGGGGGCAGCCAGGAGGAAAGGGGAAAATGAGGAGCTGATATCAAGGGCTCAAGTAGAAAGCAAATGTTTTGAGAATGATGATGGCAACAAATGTACAAATGTGCTTGTATGTATGCGCTTGTAAGAGTTGTACAAGCACCCAATAAAATGATATAAAAAAATCCCAAATTAAAATATTTCATGAAGGAATATACTGTGAAATTATATTTTATAAGACATTAAAAAGTACTAAAATTATGATAAATACTATGTAGCTATTAGGAGTGGAGTATATTGATCTCTGTTTATGCATTTAACCACTGACCAAATATTTATTGCCTGCAATGTTAACACAACAATTAGTCTCTCTTCACTTGGAGCAGCAAAGGAAAAAGTGGAGTAGGAAATAGGAGGAAATTGAATTTTGTGAGTAATTGCCTCTTTTTTTTTTTAACATTTTCTTTCCACTGAGCCCTTGTTTTGTTTTTTAATCATTTTATTGGGGATTCATACAACTCTTAACACAATCCATACATACATCAATGTGTAAAGTACATTTGTACATTCATTAACCTCATAATTCTCAAAATATTTGCTCTCCTCTTACGCCTCCAGATGCTAAAGCTTTTGATAGCAGGGCACCATCAGCTTTCTTCATCACATTTTCTTATGTACCTATTTGTCTTCAGCGATCTTATCAGGGAGGTGAGCACATGATGATATGATGTTCTGTTCTTTGATGCCTGATACTGATCCCTTCGGAACATTGTGTTCACACAGGCTGGTGTGCTTCTTCCATGTGGGCTTTGTTGCTTCTGATATAGATTGCTGCTTGTTTACCTTCAAGCTTTTAATACCCAAGATGCTATATCTTTTGATAGCCGGGCTCCATCAGCTTCCTTCACCACATTTGCTTATGCACCTGCTTTGTCTTCAGCGATTGTGTGTCAGGAAGGTGAGCATCATGGAATGCCAGTTTATTAGAACAAAGTATTCTTGCATTGAGGGACTACTTGAGTGGAGGCCCAATGTCCATCTGCTACCTTAATACTAAACCTATAAATACATGCACATAAATCTATTTCCCCATCTTCATATATAAATATATTTACATATGTACATGTCTTTATTTAGACCTCTATAAATTTCCTTTGCCTCCTAGCTCTTTCCTCTATTTCCTTTTACTTTCCTCTTGTCATGCTCCACTATCATGCTCAGCCTTCATTTAGGTTTCAGTAATTCCTCTCGGTTACATTACCCTTGGTCAAGCCCTACCAAGTCTCCTATACCCTCCTCACCACCAATTTGGATCACTTGTTTTACCCTTGTCCCTGCGTTTGTGAACACCACTTCCTTTTCCCTCACCTCCCCCTCTCCCATTTCCCCCCTGAACTGTCGGTCCCATTGTTTTCTCCTCCAGATTGTTCATCCAGACTATCTTATTTAGACAGACCTGTGGAGAAAATAACATGCACTACAGCAAGACAGAGCAAAACAAAACAAGAAAAGAAAACAAAACAACAACAACAAGCCAATGACAAAACAAAACAAAAAAATACAACACAGCAACTACAAAAAAGAAAAGCTTGTAGTTAGTTCAAGGATTGTTTGTTGGCCTTTAGGAGTGCTTTCCAGTTGAGTCCTATAGGGTGCCAAGTCCTGGCCTCAAAGTCTATTTTTGGTATTCCCTGGGAACTTCCTTGCTCTGTTCCCCTTTCTGTTTTGTTGCACGTGCTTAATGCTTTGCCTCGGTGTGGTAGGATCAGATCGGGCGCAATTCCCACACTGTGTCTCCAGTGTTGTCCCCTGTTCGGCTAAGGGTCAGTGAGGGATGTCATGTCTCATAGTGGGGCTGGCCATATTGTCCTCTCTGTGGATTAGCTGCTCTGAGTGGGAATATCGTCCTCAAGGCTTGGTGGGCCAGGATGTGCTCCACTCTCTCTTCCTCCCCCTTCATTTGCTCCAGTGTGCTCTGATCAGACATGTCCCTCTCCCTGACTGCAACTTCAGTGCTGTCCTCTGAAATAAATTCTTCTGTGTAGAGGTAATTACCTCTTTTTTTAATGAGACCAGAAGCATTAGATGGTGTCCAGTTACCATTGCTGAAGTTTTTGAACAAAGATTCCATAGGAGAATTTATATGAAAAAGGAGAAAATATAGAAAAGAATTATAAAGACTTGTTAGACTGATTTTAGATAAAAGGATGAAATGGTGAATAAAAGATATATAAATATCTGCCTTATTTGAGTCTATATTCACCTCAATAATTAAAACACATAGTATATCAGATGTGGACAAATGCTAAGGGGGAATTGAGGAATGAGTACCAAGAAGGGGTGTGTCCTATTTTAAATAAAAAATCAGGGAAGCCTTCCCTGTGAAGTCACCAGTTGAGCAAAGGTGTAGGAGATGAGGGAGTATGCAATAAGGAAAGCAGAAAATAAAAATTTTACCAAACACACATATACATTGTTGTTGTTAGATTCCATCAAGTTGTTTCTTTTCTTTTTTGTAGCAAGACTATCCATCACAATTTTATTTCTAGTAGCATAAGTGTACAAGTATCCCTCAATAGAACATCAAAATAAACTGTTACAAATAAAATATTATCAATCCTCAACAATAAAAACAAGTCTAGAATGGTTCAAATGTAACAATTGTTTACTTCTGTTGTAAGTCTAGATGACTGAATGGCAAATAACAACAACACTGATGCACTCAATAAAGATTAGTCTCACAAACATTATGTTGAATAAAAGAAGCCTATCACAAAATTTGATGTATACCAAGGTAATGGTATTCCCCTCTCTTAATAATACAGAAAATAAAATGTTTTTAAACTTTTATTGACACAATCCACATATCACACATTTCAATAGCTCAATCATATCAAGAAGATTTGTACAATCATTACCACAATCAATTTTAGAACACTTTCTTCCCCACCCCCACCCCATGGTCAAATCACTTTTAAAATGAGCTGTGTAATCACCATCAATTCTAGTGCTCTCTCCATCCTCCCACATACATTGTTTGCTCCCCTCTTCCCAAAACTTATCTTAGTGCATCTACTTTTCTGTGCTACACAAAGTGGAAAACCCAACAGAAACAATAAAAACAAAAACAAAATAATGTGGCATGCATAAAATAATAATAATACAAAGATAAAAATACAAACAGCGAGTAAGAAAGAAAAGGCCACTGTAAATATTTAAAAGGCCAGGGAAGAAATTTTTGTCATAGAATTAGCAAGAAATACTTACACATGGAACAATTTCAGGTTTGATCAAGAGGTTCAACCAAGTATCAAGTTTGTTCAGTATAATCATGATTACAATGATCCCTATCTGATAGTAAAGCTGTTCAAGACCCTCACCTATGGCTAATGGGGATCTTCCAGGGCTTAATCTGACTAGATAATCTGCAGATGGGTTTTGGGTCCCCACAATCCTTCATAGCCTTCTAAAAATTGAGTGTTCTCAATTTAGACTCACATTTCCCTGTGTCATATTTGAATTTTCTTATTGTTGACTTTGGGTCACACAAGCTGGTATGCTTCTTCCATGTGGACTTAGTTGATTCCTTGCTTAGATGGCTGCTTGTTTTAACACAAGCCTTTAAGACCCCAGACACTATTCTGATTGACAGCCAGGCACCATATGCTTTCTTCAGCACACTTGGCTGCAGCACCCTAAGATTCAGTAATAATTTCATGAAGGTGAGTATCAAGCTGGGCTGTGTTATCAGAACTAACTCTTCTTGGATTGGGACTACAGTTCAGTGGGGACCTGGAATCCATCTGCTTATCCATGGGGTATGCATCACTCAGGTTTGCTTTGGTGGTCATATTTTGACAAACTCAAAACTCCATAGGACCCAGCTACCCCAACAACAGCAACAAACCAACTAGCAGACAACGAAAGACAAACAAACAAACAAAAACAAACAAACTGAGGACTGGAAAACAAAATCCCATAGAGGCTGAAAAGTAAAACATTGCCAATCATCCCCCTGGGGTATAAGGCTATTTCATTGTGTCAGCATCATTTTTTCAGTGACACATCACTCAGGACACTGTTGGTATGAGGAGTCTATGCAAGTACAGCCCACTGTGAGCTGAAGCCCATGAGTTGTTGCTCTACCCGGTTTGATCTCCCATTTGATAGGGATCTGCATGGTAGATATTGAGGGAGGGAAACTTTCTGGATCAGTTCTTCCAAGTTCAAATTCCTACCCAACAGATCAAAACCTGTCATGTCGCTGAGAGGGGGACATGGAGGTCCTAAATATACGGTGATTCTGGGTCCCTTTCCATTGGACACCCACCAAACCAGTGGTTTTCCCCCAAGGTCCAATGACAGCCATTTTTGCAGGTTGGTTGGGGGGAGGGGCCACTCTGCTTCCTCTCCCATCTGAGGACCCCAGCCCTCAATCCAAGAGTGCAGGCAACTTTTCAGCAGGGCTCAGTTCTTTCTGTTGGGACTCTTTGTTAAGCTCTTTGTTAAACCCCTGGGTTATACCATGCACCCCCAAGGTCAGAGTCAAGTTATTTCTGACTTAGAATGTTCAACAGAAGTAAACATGGCCTGGTCCTGTGCCATCCTTACAATTGTTTTGTTTGAGTCTCCATTTTTGCAGCCAATTTTAAATCCATCTATTCAAGGGGCTTCCTCTCTTTTCTGATGTCTTTTTCCAATGTATCTTTGATAAAGAAGTTAATGGGTTGTGAGTGCTTATAGTGTTATATGTTCAGACTTCTCTTTTAAATGTGTGGCTTAATAAATCAAATCAACTAGATCAGGTCCTTTTGTTGTATCGGTTGTTCTTTCATGTCTACTTCTTTTGATCAGACTGAAAAATTAAAGATGAGGAACAACACAATTACATTATTCTAATATTAATTCCAAAAGGTCATTTCAATGGAAACTTCCACTGTATTTCACTTACACTAATTAGTAGGGATGCTGTCTGAGGATTCGAGTTTTGATTGATGCTTTTTAATTTGGCATTAGGTTTAAGTGTCACTTAGGGTCATAAAGAGTCTGTTGGCTGTTTTGGAAGTGCTAATTAGGAGTAATAATATGTTTAGTAAATTTGCCTGTGTATTATGAATTTTTAAAAAAAATCATGACATGGAATGGCATGTACTTGGCTTTTAGGTAGGAGCTCTTCCATAGATTTTCTGATGAATGTTTTCCCTTCCTGGGTCAATAAAGGTAATAGTAGTAGAGGAGAGCATTCTAGTTAAATTTGTGAGCTAATTTACACTTTACAGATGCTTTCTAAACTTAGACAGCTGGACAGACATCTAAAATGACTCATGTTAAATGAGTTGCATCTTATTAAAAACTTACTTGACACTAGGGATATTCTTTATAATATTATGCATATTTTAAATATTCTAATAAACAAATCATAGTTTTAATAATGATTTAAGTGTATTATATAACTTAGTGTATATTCCATGCCTCCACTTACTAAGGATATAATTTTGGGGAAATTTATTGACATTTCTAAGCTTGTTTCCTCACCTAGAAAAGTCAAGACATAAATAGTGCCTAAAATCATAATATATTTGTAACAATTAAACATATCAAGGTTTTCACACTCTTAGTGCATTTGGTTAATGAATAATTTAGATGTAAGTATAATTGAATATCAGAAAATTATATTATAGAAGAACAATAAAAATTAGAAGTAACTTCATGTAGTTTTAAATAGTTAACATGCTGTTACCGTATATCCTCAAGTTGACTCTGGCTCCTAGCAACCTTATAGTTATTGTTATAGAAATAATTTATCTCTTATTTTTTCAAAGATGAAACAGCACAGGGCTCATGGATGGCACTAAAAATCATACATGCGTGAGAATAAATGATTAAATATTAAAGCTAACTGTAAAACAATGTGTGTATATAAAAATGGCACAGTGGTTATGAGTTGGACTACTAATGGCAAAGTCAGCAGTTCAAAAACACCAGCAGCTCCAAGGGAGAAAGATGAGGCTTCCTAGTCCCATAACAAGTTACAGTCTTGGAAACCCACAGGGAGAATTCTACCTTGACCTATTGCTATGAGTCAAAATTTACTCAATGGCAGTGAGTGAGTTTTGGAAAATAAACAAATGAACAAAAGATAGAAACTAGATATATACACACTTGAAGTTTTTCTCCGTTAAGAAATAACTTGGCCTTACCATTTTGATTCAGCAAGCTTCCTATTTGATGTCATTTGGTGTTTTCTGTTTTGTGAGCCCTTGCTCTGCAGCATTGTAACTCACACTGGTGCATATACTCACATCTGATTTCTACGTGGCAAGTTCTGTAGCTCTGGTATAATTAGTGAGAATAGCTCATACTTTCTTCACTTACTGCACACCACTTTTTAACTTCTCATATCTCATCTAAACTGTAGAAATTATACATACCAATTCCACATTTTTACATCCACAGTTCAATAGCTTCAATTACATTGGTCATGATGTACAAAGTTTTCAAACATCTATTGCCAAATTGTCCATATTTGCTTTTTAAAAGCTTCATTGGTATACAATTCATGTGTCATATAATTTAATTATTCAATATATTAAAAAGAATTTTGCATTCCTCAACACAATTAATTTTAGAACATTTTCTTCATGCTTGTATCCATCATCATTAGCTTCCCACTACCCCATACCCCCAACATTCTCTTTTCTACTATAACTCTAGGGCACTATTAATCTTGTTACTATGTCTTTGAATTACCTATCTTGGATTTCATATAAAGAAAATCATACCAAAGCAACAACAACAGCAACAAAATCCAAGTACATCAAGAAAATAAAACAGAAAAACTTCACTCCAAAAGAAAGTAGGTTATAGAAATAAAACAAAATGAAAAATGAGTGTAAAGAGAAAAACATGAAACTATGTTAAGATTTACCTAACTGTATCTGTAGAAGCCTATTTGATAATGCACTTTGTCTGAAAGCAAGGATATTTACAACAGTAGACAATGACTTGAGGAAATTCAATGGAGGTTTAATTCCCATGGGGATTTTGCAAATGGATATTGGGATTTCATAGTCATTCATAGCCTTCTGCACACTGGGTGCTCAGAATTTAAGCTCTAGTACAATTCTTTCCACTGATGTTGGATTTTATTATTTGCAATCCTTGTACCTCATGGGCTGATGTATTCCTTCCTGTGGACTTAGTTGGAACCTCTTTCAGATGGCTGCTTGTTTTAAAGTAAATTTTTAAGACCCTGTGATACTCTTGTTTCTGATATCCAGGCACCATCTGATTTCTTCACCACACTTTGCTATAGCACCCAGATATTCAGTGATCATTTTATTAGGGCAAGTATTGATCAGATGCACATTGTAAGAACTATTTTTTCTTAGATTTGGGCTTACAATTAAGTGTGCATTCAAACTCCATATATCTAGAGCTCAAATATATTCATTTCCCAGTTTAGAGGCAGCATTATCAGCTTGTTGAGAAATATTGTAAGTAATTTCATGAGACATTTGATAATTCTAATAATAGTATTGTTAATCTACCTAATTGTATATATTTTAAAGTACTACCAAGAATGCTCTTTAGGCTAAAAAGCATGGGGTGATTACTAATACAGGATAAAACTTAAGTAACTAAACACTGTTTAAGAAAGCAATGAGGGTAAGACACAAGGCAAAAATTACAATCATATCCATTCATTAACTGTGTCTGGAGGACTAAGACATCAGAAAAAAAACCAAAAAATTAAAATAGGTATAGGGTGGTCATATATTGCCAATTACTGGACAACTTCAAAAGCAAGCATACCTGTTGGAGATTTAAAGAAATAAACTACTCCTTTGGACATAAAACTAAAACACCAAAGTGTGAGAAGAAGCAGGGCACTTCTATCCCAGGGTTATGGAGTTGGAAGTCATATTTAGTTTTGATTCCCATCTTCAACTTTCTGACTATCTCCTAGAAATAGGATTTATATTTTTCAGTTCTGCATGATTTATGTCCTTGGTTGCTAAATTACCTTCCTTTTGTCTATGGCTGATTTGAGCTGCCTTCAGTAAAGCATTTGTCTTAATTTTCTCCTTCTGGGTCAGAACACTAGCATTCACAAGGCTGAGATTTCCTGGGTGCCGTAAAAAACTATCATGGTATTTAGAGTTGTAGAGGTAGGATAAGGTGTAATTTTGGAACATCATTTCCCCTAGGTTTTTATTCTTTCTTTCTCATTATAATGATAGTTCTGAAGTGCCATGCCCTGCTGTTTACTCTGGTCAATTTGGAGCCCAGAATAATGCATACCAATTGAATAGGGTGTTGTTGGTCTTAGTTGGGCATTTACCTGAATATCTGAAATCCTTATATAAAAAATTATGACACAGTATAGCATCAAAATGTTTATTTTGAAATTGAATTTCTACTTGCAGTAGCTGTGTCTTCAAAGGAAACTGGATCAAATATTTTTGGCAGTAGAAAAACTTGCCTGGGGAGAGGACAGGTGTGCTCTTCCGGAAACACTGCTGACTGAGAATTAGTTTATAGATTGAGATTTCATGTTTTCAATTCATTTTACATGTCCAAATTCAATTAAGTTTACAATAGGATTATATAATTGGGGATTTTTCAAAATAAATAAATAGATAAGAAAAGGAATGTGTGTATTGGGGTTATTTAAAAGCAAGGTACAATTTTAATTACATTAGAACAACTGTGTAAGTGTCTACCATATTTCACTTCTTTTTTTCTTTTCTTTTCTTTCCTTTTTTTTGATCTCTGTAATTTTTGTAGTGTGGTAAATGACAAATAGAATACTTTGTTATTTTTTAACCCATACTAATCACATCTTTACAAATACAAGAAATAGTGACTAATGTTAGAAAACACATAGCTTTTCAGTAACCCAAATTTGACATTAAAAGTTGGTAAGTCAACAACAAATATATAAATATGCAAAATGGAAAGTAGGATCAACAGATGCTGACACGTCTTACATATAACCAATCACCTCACATAATTGGTTTCTTGGTTTGAAGACTTGAGGAACAATTTAGTCAATTGTCAAAATATATTTTGTAAGGTTTATGCCCTACTTACTAGTTTGGTGACTAGTGTCTGGGGTTTTAAAAGTTGACAAACAGCTCTCAGTGTTACAACTATTGTTTTCTCTTTGCCTGTAGCAAAATAGAAAGAAGGAACTCTGAGACTCAATGAAGGAACTTCCCTACAAGACCAATTATTGTCATGAACCAAGGTGGTGCCTCGCTATCGCTAGAAACCATTCAATTCACATATTGGAACCTGAAAGGGAGAGTAATATGAAATAGTACTTGAAATTCTCATAGAAAGAGGTTTACTGGACCCCTTAAACTCAAGGATCACAAAGACTATGCTCTCAGACACTCTAAACCTTGAATTGAAAATATGACATGAAATCATTTTTAAGGCTGATGGTGCCCGACTATCGAGACCTATAGCATCCGGGGACTTAAAGGCTTGAAAGTAAACAAGCGGCCATCTAGCCCAGAAGCAACAAAG
>NW_022103906.1:348536-351221 GCF_000313985.2 Echinops telfairi
TGAGGGCAACAAATGTATAGATGTGCTTTACACAATTGATCTATGTATTGTGATGAATTGTATGAGCCCCAATAAATTGATTTTTTTAAAAAGTAAAGAATGTCAACCTGGAGTACTCCACTCTTTTAACAAAAATCTATATGAGATAAAATGGGCCATGTTTACTCTAATGTATGAATGAGAATGATCTGGGGCAATGTGAGTGGAAAAAAATTGTTATTTTTAGGTTCTACTTGTCAGTTCTGATTCATAGTGACCTTGTGCACAACAGAAGGAAACTCCGCTCTGTTTCAAGAATAGTCCTGCAACATCCTCACAATTGATTTAATATGTTAACACATTATTGCAGCCACTTTGTCTTGTGGAGGTCCTTCATCATTTCTGCTGCCTCTCTACCAAATATGATGTCTTTTTCCAGGTACTTGAATTTGCTGATAACATGACAAAATTATGTGAGACTAAGTCTTTCCATCCTTTCCTCTAAAGAGCAGTCTGCTTGTATTTCTTCCAAGACAGATTGGTTTTTATTTTTGACAGTCTATGGTATTTTGAGTGTTCTTTGTCACTACAATCAATTCTTGTTCGATCTTCCTTATTCAATGTCTATCTTTTACATACTTTTGAGGCAATTGAAAAGGCTGAGCATGATAGTGGAACAAAAGGAATGTAAAAGGCAATAGAGGAAAGAACTAGGAGGCATAGGGTATTTATAGATGTCTAAATACAGGCATGTGCATATGTAAATATATTTATATAGGATGGTGGGGAAATAGGTCTACATGCATATATTTATAGGTTTAATATTAAGCCAGCAGATGGACATTGGACCTCCACTCAAGTACTTCCTCAACACAAGAACAGTTTGTTTTATTAAATTGGCATTCCATGATGCACACCTTCCCAACACGATCTCTGAAGACAAATGTGTGCATAATCAAATGTGGTGAATAAAGCTGATGGTGCCTGCCTATTAAAAGAGATAGCATCTGGGGTCTTAAAGGTTTGCAGATAAATAAGCAGCCATGTAGCTCAGAAGCAACAAAGCCCACATGGAAGAAGCACACCAGCCTGTGTGATCATGAGGTGTTGAAGGGATCGGGTATCAGACATCAAAAACAAAAAAGTATATAATTGTAAATGAGGGTGAGTGCAGAGGGGAGACCCAAAGTCCATCTGTAGGCAACTGAACACCCCTTTACAGAAGGGTCACGGGGAGGAGAAGAGCCAGTCAGGATGCAGGATAGCAACAATGAAACATACTTCACTCTAGTTCTTAAATGCTCTTCCCCCAACTATCATGATTCCAATTCTACCTTACAAATATGACTAGACCAGAGGACAAACAGTGGTACAGATAGGAACTGGAAACACAGGGAATGCAGGACAGGTGATCCCTTCAGGACCAGTGGTGAGAGTGGTGATACCTGGAGGGTGGAGGGAAGTTGGGGTAGAAAGGGGGAACCAATTCCAAGGATCTACATATAACCTCCTCCCTGGGGGATGGACAACAGAAAAGTGGGTGAAGGGAGATGTCAGACAGTGTAAGATATGACAATATAAAAATAATTTGTGAATTATCAAGGGTTCATGAGGGAGGGCGAAGCGGGGATGGAGGAGGGAAATGAGCTGATATCAAGGGCTCAAGTAGAAAGCAAATGTTTTGAGAATGATAATGGCAACAAATGTAGAAATGTGCTGGACACAATGGACATATGTATGGATTGTGATAAGAATTGTATGAGCCCCTAATAAAATGGTTGGAAAAAAAAAAAAGAAGAAAATACCATGCCTGGAGTCAAGCAAACTTTAGTTCTCAAAGTCCTCAGCATGGGAAAGAGTTCTTGTGCATCCTATGTAACCAACACAAGGCATCTTTTGATCTCTTGACTGCTATTATGAATATTAATTGTGGATCTAAGCAAGATGAAATCCTTGACAATTTTGATATTTTTTATCATAATGTTTGTCCCGTTTTTGAGGATTTTGGTCTTCTTTACATTGAGGTGTAATCCATATTGAAAACTGCGATCCTTAATATTCATCAGGAAGTGCTACAAGTCATGCTCACTTTCAACAAGCAAGATTATACCATCTGCACATCACAGGTTGTTAATAAACCTCTCTCCATTACTAATGCTGATTCCTTCATATACTGGAGCTTTTCTGATTATTTGCTTGGTATACAGAATGAATATGTGTGATGAGAGAATACAACCCTGTACACACATTTTCCTGTTCTTAAATGAGTCAGTATTGCATTATTCTGTTCATGCAACTGTCTCGATAAATGTACTGTTGTGCACGAGTAAAATGAACAGTTTGGGAACTCCCGTTCTTCTTGAAGCTATCCATAATTTTTTTATGATGCACACAGTCAAATGCCTGATATAGTCAATAAAAACAAGTAAATATCTTTCCGGTATTCTCTACTTTCAGCAATGATCTATCTGACATTGACAATCATACCTTCTTTCCATGTCCTCCTCTGAACCTGATCTGAACCTCTGACAGCTCCCTGTCCATGTACTGGGGCAACTGTTGGATGATCTGCAGCAAAACTTTGCTTGCATGTGATTTTTTAAAAAATATTTTATTAGGGGCTCATACAACTGTTATCGCAATCCATACACACATCAATTGTGTAAAGGGCATTTGTACATCATTCTCAAAACATTTTCTCTCCAC
>NW_022103906.1:351906-375104 GCF_000313985.2 Echinops telfairi
TACCTTCAAGCCTTTAAGACCCCAGACGCTATACTTTTTGATAGCCGGGCACCATCAGCTTTCTTTGCCACATTAATGATATTGTTCTATCATTTCAGCATTCTGTTGGGGTAACCTTTCTTTGGATTGGGCACAGATATGGATCTCTTCCTGTCCATTGGCCAATTAGTTGTCTTCCAAATTTCCTGGAATAGAAAGGGGAGTTTTCCTCTTCTTCATCAGCTTGTTAAAACATTTCAATTGATATTCCATTGATTCCTGGATCCTTGTTTTTTCCAAAATACCTTTAGTGAAGTTTGGAGTTCCTGTTTCAGTACCATTAGCTCTTGCTCATATGCTACCTCCTAAAATAGTGGAATGTTGATGAGTTCTTTTGGGTGCAGTGACTGCTCATTCTTTCTATTTTCTTTTGATGCTTCCTGCATCAATCAATGTTTTACCAATAGAATCTTTCAATATAGCAACCCAAAGGCTAGAATTTTTTCTTGAGTTATTTAAATTTAAGATGAGCTTTTCATTTTCTTCCTTTTTCGTGTTCTAACTCTAGTTCTGTGCCCATTGCATTATATTTTACTTTGCCTTCTCAAGATGCCTTCTGAAATTTTCTGTTCAGTTTTTTTTATTTCTTTATTTCTTCTATGGGTCTTAGCTACTCTGTAATTAAGAACAAGTCTGAGTCTCTTTTGACATCTACTTTTATTTTTTCTTTCTTTCCTGTTTTTTCCATGACTTTTTGTTTTCTTCAGGAATGATGTTCTTGATGTTCTCCGACACCTCATCAGGTTTCTGTAATTAATATTCAATGAGGCCACTCTGTTCTTGAAATTCAAGTGGAATAGACTTAAGGTCATATTTTGGCTTTTGTGGACTTATTTTCATTTTCTTCAGCTTTAACCTGAAGTTACATATGAGAAATTAATGCTCTGTTCCACAGTTAGATCCTGGTCTGTTGTTGTTGTTTTTTTTTTTAATATGGAACACTTAATGAATTTGCATGTCATCCTTGTGCAGGGGCCATGCTAATCTTCTCTGCACTGTTCCAATTTTAGCATATGTGCTGCCGAAGCAAGTACACCCTGGTCTGGTTTTAACTGAGGTTATTTAACTTCTGCATCTTATCTTCTCACAGATGTAGTCAATTTGATTTTTCCGTACTCCATCTGGAGAAGTCTTTGTGCACAAGTTGCCTTTTGTGTTTTAGTTAGTTTATTGTGCCAACCTGGCCGATAAACACATGTGGGATTAATTGAAGGGTGCAGGGATAAATGGCTCAGTGAGCCTCGCCTTTCAAGTTCTCAGGTCTCTTGCTTTGTGATAATCGGACCAGGGTGCAGCTGCCTAAGCAGTTCCCAGCTTCAACTTGCAAGACTGACTTCCTGCAAGACATCACAAAGAAGAAGCCACATGGACCTATCCCGATGCAGCCCTGGGTGCTGGAGCAGCCCTGTGGAAACCCCTGGCAGCGCTGAGATACTGACACATTCACTGACTAGGCTTTCTTCCTGCAGTCGGCATCATTGCGTCTGTTTTGTGGGATGGAGGAGGACTTTCCGGAATGGTGTTGGACATATGGGTTAATGGGTTAATGTTGGATTTGTGGGCTTGGGCAGGACTGGGTTGGGATGTTTTCTTGATGCTCACTTAACCTTTATGTAAAACTCTCTCTTATACATGAGTTTTTGTGGATTTGTTTCTCCAAAGTACCCAGACTAATACAGTGTTGCTGAAAAAAGTATTTGCTCCAAACAAGTCATTGTTTTTACAAAACTCTATCATATGATTTTAGCTTTGTTTCTGTCACCAGGCCATATTTTCCAACTATTATTCCTTCCTATTTTTCCTTCCAATAACCAATAATTATCAATACATTTTGATAATTGCATGTTTGATCAATTTCAAACAAATGATTTGGGTAGAATTCTTTATTTTCTTCATAGCTAAGTTTCGTGGTTGGTTGGTGCATAAATTTGAGTATTCATTGTATTGATTGTATTCCCTTGAATGCAGATAGTTGCAATTCTATCACACACAGCATTGTATTTCAAGATAGATCTTGAAAAGTCCTTTGGACAGTGAATGCAAGGCCATTCCTACTGATTGTCTCATTCCTGGCATAGTAAACTATATGATATTCTCACTTAAATGGCCAATACTAACAGTCCATTTCAGCTAACAAAAACCCTAGGATATCGATCGTTACGCTTTCCACGTTGATGACTTCCAATTTTCCTAGATTCGTACTTTGTACGTTTCAAGGTCCATCTATTGTTCAATTTTTGCAGCTGTTTCTTCTCTTTTAGAGTCATTCCCATCAGCAAATGGAGATCCCAAGGACATAAGTCCCATGGGCTTTATTCTATTCAAGTCATTATAATAAATTTTTCTTTGAAAAGGCAGCTCTTCCTCGGTCGTGTTTTAAGGAATGCATCCTGAGGGGCTCATCTTCTGGCAGTATATCTGACTATGTTCTGCGTCTATTCATTAGAACTTCAGTATCTGACAATATTTTGATACTCTTCATAAAGTTTGCAGTGGCTAAATCCTTTGAAGTGGACTGCCAATTCCTCCTTTGCAGTCTATTTTTAGTCTGTGAGTTCCATTGAAATCTCCTCACTTTGTGTGACCATGGAGCATTTGAAATACTAGTGATATAGCTTCCAGCATCACAGCAACACACAAGCCATTAGTGTATGACAAACTGATAAGTGATAGACAATTACAGAAATAATTAAAATGTTGACATAATGTAAAAAACATAACCAACGGTGCTTAACATTTTGTATAGAAATTGTTAAATAACTTTTTATTGTGTATACATTCTCAAAAATGCAATAAAGTACAGCAGTGAGAGTGTGTGTTTAATCAAATGTGTGCTATTACTGAACAGATGATGTAACCTGACTGTCATTTTTAGGGACTAGCCAGTCAACTCTGACCCACAGCAACCCCATGTACAACATAATGAAACACTTCTAGGTCCTACACTATCCTCAGCATGGTTATGCTTGAATTGTTTGTTGTAACCACTGTGTCAATGCATTTCATTGAAGGTCTTCCTCTTTTTCCTGACCTTCCTCTTTGCAAAGCATAATGTCCATTTCCAAGGAAGAGTCTTTCCTGATAACATGTACAAAGTAGGTGAGATTAACTTTAGGCACATTAATTAAGCTATCTGATCACCAGAATCTATAATTAAGGAGTAGAAACAACATTTAAAACGTTTGGGAGAAAGACTGAAACAGATATTATGTATTCAAATCATTGTTGTTAGTACGATGTAGCTTGAATTTATCACATGTTCAACTTTAAGAGCAGCAAACCATGAGGATACAAAACCAGCTATAGATTTTAAGAGGTAGAGATGTAAAGAAATTATTTTTTTCCATTTTATTTCTCCTTTTTTCTCCTCCGTTCCTTCTCTCTCCCTCTTGCTTTTCCTCTCTCCTTTGTTTCTTTCCTGAATTCATCTAATTTCTTCTTATCCCTTTGTTTTTTCTTTGCTTTCATTCCCCCATTTCCTCCTTCCTTCTCTCCTTCTTCCCTCTATTTCTCTTGCTTCTTTTCACTTTCCATTCCTTTGTTTTCCTAAATTTAGTTTTTCTCTCCCTCCCTTCTTTCTTTCTTCTCTCCTTCCCTTCCTTCCTTTACTTCTTTCGCTCTCTCTCTTGTACTCTGTGCTTTTTATACTTGCTTTTCTCCCTGCCTGTCTTGGAGCATCTATAGTTCAAGAACAGAGTGCAAGAGTATTGTCAAAAACAACTTAGACATTTGGATTTGGTCATGTTTTCATGATTCACATTCCTCATTTTTAAAATTTTACTTTTAAGCTTGCTAAAGCCCAAGTGGCTGAACTGCTTTAGTTTCAGAAGAATTCTGTTAGTATTCTGTCATGTGGGCCAGCTTTCCTCTCAAAACACGAAGGTCTTGGTGTGGCTATATACCCTATGAAGTAAGGAAAGTTTATTTGTAGAGTTATTACATCCATAACCAACATGTGATGGCAATGTGCACATATTCACAAACATGAAATGCAATTCTAGAAGCATGAAATTCAATTTGTGATAGTTTTCCTCCACTCTCCCTCAGTGACCTCATGGCCTGGGTGTGGCCTGATGATCACCTTCCCAGAGCCAATTTCTGATTCTGACATTCTGTGTTATGCATCACTTGTGTTCTCCCAACCCCAGATTCCCTCTGCTCATGGGCCTTTCCCCCAGTTTTCTCCAAACTGTCCTCACACCAGGTAACGGCAGCCTGCAACCCATGTTTTCCACCCCACCAACAGCTCCACTCCTTTTGCACAGCGTCATGCGAGCCATCAGTTGCACATTGCTTCACAGACACCATGTTCTCCAGGCCTCCTGCTTGACCAGCCACACGTCCATGTGCTGGCCACCCACTGTTGTTCACCAACCCTATCTGTGCGCAGGAGGGTTGCTTGATAAATGAAGGCCAGCTCTTTGAAATGACCAGAGAGAAGTTCTCTGCCTTAAAGTGGAGCTACCCGTACTTTCTCCAGTAAGGTTTGTGAGCCCACTTCCAAGTCTGTCCTTCATAGGATACTACATAGAGTTTTGTTTTGTTTTCAGATCTTATGTTTGCTCACTATTCTTTATTACTTAGCAATTCTTCACATTAAAATTCTCTGTTAAAATTGATGTGACCTTTCTATAGCCTAAATGTCTCCAGATTAGCTTGTCAAGAATGAATTTATCTCGACAAATACTATAGTTGCTTTTCTGTGAACTCCCTGTACACATCTCTATATTGGATGCCCCGCTCTTTTACCATTTTTCAAGTTCATTAATAACCTATACCTCCAAAACAATACAACAACCATACTTATGACAGCTAATAGGATCAAGCTATTTTCTGGCTTATTTATTTATTTTCCTTTATTTATTTTCCAAGATCTGAAGAATCTAATAATGTATGGCCTAAATGGTTTATTGTCTAAAACTTACAAGTAGTTGGAAAAGAAATACTGAATCATAACTTCCTTAATAGCAGTGGATGCCAATCTTTCAATCAAGTCACATCTGGATGATCCTTTATTGGGGATATGGCTAAAGAGAACTACTCTCTCTTGACTTTCACCTTCCTACTTGCTTGGATTCTGCATCTGGGTCCATCCTGGGGCAGCGCTGTGCCCTACCACTGCTGAGACCTGTCTGCTCTGGCCATGTTCTTCCCGACCTGGGATCCGCAGGACTCTGGACTCACTGGCCCCTGAGCTCCCAGCTTCCTGCTTTGCTGTTCTGCTTCATTCACCAGCAACTGCTTAAGTCTACTTTGGCTAGTGTCAGACAAAGTAGATCTGAGTTGTACTGGGCTGGAACTTTCTTGACATAAAATTATTTCTTGATAAAAAGTTCTTTCTTTTATATATATGAGTCACTGGTTTTGTTTATCTATAAAACTCAACCTAACATAACAAAACTCCATCAAAAGAAAAAAAATGACAGAATGAATTTTTAAAAAGTATGATCCATCTGTTTGCTTCTTAGAAGAGATACATCTTAGATCCAAAGACATAGTATATTGAAAGTGAAAAAGAACACAAATCACAAATATCAATCAACATTGAATTGAAAATTGAAAAATTGAATTGTAGTGGCTGTACAAAATATTTTATAAGGAACAAAGTAGGGTGTACATACATATATATTAACATACCAACTAATCAATAATACATAACAATTATAAAGATATAAATTGGGGCTTAAAATTCCAGGAAAAAATGGAATTTAAAGACGATGGAACTTTTCAATAAATGTTTGCATGGATTTCATCTTTTTCTAACCCCACGCCCCAAAACTTATAAAACATAAAACTGACAGACTAGGAGAAAGAAATAGCCAGGTCTACAATATTTTTTGGAGAATTCAATAAAATATTTTTTGATACTTGAGAGAACAATTATAAAGTTCAATAAAAAACAGAAGAGTTGAATAATAATATTAGTCAACAGGCTTAATATAGGTATATAGAATACTCCACCTAAGAACAGTACAATATATAAATGTCTCCAACACACAGAAGTCATTATCCAAGAGTAATTGTAAACTAAGCACGAGTAGACATACAGTTAATTAAGCACTCACTAACAATCCTCTTATTCCACTCAAGGTAATACTGAGTGACATAAAAGCAGGAAAAGGTATGCATCAAGCTTGTATCCTTTCACTAGACTCCTTCAATCTGTATACTAAGCAGGTAAAATAATAAACTGGAATATATAAAGAAGAATGATGTATCAGAATTTGGGGAAGATTTATTAACAACCTGAGGTATGTACATGACACAACTTTGCTTGCGTATAGTCAGCAGGTCATGAAACACTTGCTGATGACAATCAAAGACTGCAGCCATCTGGATGATTTGCAACTCAGGGTTGTGGATATTGATCTTTATGTTGTCTATTGGTCCATTGGACAATTTATTTCCATTTGTCTTTTGGTTTTTATCATTATTCTTCCTCAGAACCAGTAGAGACCAATAGTCATACCTTAAGTGACTATCATTGTTGTTGTTAGGTACGTTAAAGGAGAGGGGTTGACACAGTGACTACAACAATGGACAGTCCACAGAACAATTGTGAGGATGGCACAAATTTGGGCAGTGTTTAGTTCTGTTGTGCATAGCACTGCTATGGTTCAGAACTGACTCAATAGCACCTGACAACAACATATATATTCCTTGCTCTCTGATGACAAGAAGTAGAGTTATTCTTTCTTGTTTTAGTGACTTGTAGTATGATAGCATTTACATTAGAAACAGGTAAAAATATTTTCATTTTTCAGTACATTCATGAAACTGCAAGGAGAGTGATGAAGCACAATGATGGTGTGTGAGACAAGAGGAGAGATTGTTATCAAAGAGATATGAGAAGATAGGTGGGCAGAAAGCATACCATGTATCACGATATGGATTTTGTATTTTATGGCAATACAATAGAAATCCTCAGTAACTGAAAGATCAGACACATTTTGGGGAGATCTCTCTGGAATTTGTGTGGATAACCAATTGATAATGTTACATAAGGGATAGGTAATCTAACTAGAAGGATCTATCTGTAGTCCACCTGAGAAAAGTTGGGCCTTATTTCTATAACATCACATAACATACATAACATAAAATAATACAATGCAATCACTTCCATGATGTGATCTGATATAATCAACCAATCAGTTTAAAGGGGGTGTTTCTTGGAGAGGAGTAGGGTGGCCTGCCTCTAATCTCTGTCTGTCTCTCTCTCCTATACTCTCATCATTGCCTGAAACATAGGAAGTTGAAAGTCTTCAACCTGCTACTTGACATGCAGATATTTTTAAGCATGTTTAAAAATGTTTAAGCATGTTTAAGTATCAAGTGGTCTACTGTTGAGATAAATCAACTGTCACATACAACTGTATACTTTTTAAGCAAATTGCTTTCCAGAAGCCAAAGAAAGAGAAAACAAACAAACAAAAAAGTGACAGGTTTTTTCATGACAAACATATTTATATAGCAAGCCTTAGTTATTCTATAAAAGTAGCCAATGTCTCATGTGACCTATATAGTTTAGCCTTTTGGGGGGATACATTCCAAAAGATAAAATCAAAGATAATTTGCAGGACGAAAGTTATAATCTATCATAATTTTAAGAAAAGGATAAAAGAGGAATGAAAAGAATTATAATGATTTTATGCATTTGTTTTGGTCAAAAAGGACTTGAGTGGAGAAAAATAGATGAAAGCTTTGTCAGTTATTTTTTTCTTCTTTACTATAATTCTAAACAATCTTTTACATTTTAGCCTGTCTCTGTGGGTCTGCAGGGTGGAAGAAAAATATAAAAGAGCTGCAGGCTAATTCCAATAATGTTGTCCTTATGCCAAGTCTTTGTTTATAACATTGGCAAAATACCTGCAAATGTTTTCCTTGTTTACTTTTTTAGTTTTCTGCCTAACTCTTCTATGATACCCTGTAAAAAGAGTTACAGCACATCTCTTTGCAGACTTCTTGTTTCTGTTTTGTAGGGTGGAAATTTCATTGTTTAGAACAAAATGAAATACTTTAACTGATTCAGGTTTGTGCCATTTTTAATGATCCTGCAAATATATATGCTATCATAATTATTGAAATTATCCCCGGATCTGCTACATGCTTAGTGGACTATAATGTAGTAAACTAATGTTATCCAGTCTATTCCTATTCATAGCTGACTTATAAAGGTTAGTTAAGGGACCATATAATTTCATCTTTCTCCTTTAGAGTGGCTGGTAGGTATGAGCCATAAAATTTGAGGCTAGTAACCCTATGCTTAACCATGATCACTATTATTAGTAAAAGAGACTAATCCACCCAGTTAATGCCTCAAAAGACCAAAGATCTCACATTAGTAAGTGCCATCTGGTATTCCACCAGTGATTCTACTATTGTAAATCCACAGGTTACACATCACAATGGTCTAAAAGAGCTTCAATTAAATGCTGATTTTATTCATAAATTAATTTTTGAAACTTGTGTTATGGGAATACCAAATTCCAGGCCTTCAAGTTAATTCTAACTCATAGGGACTACATAGGAAGGAGAATTCCCCATGGGGTTTTCAAGTTTGTAAATATGGAAATAGAGTGCTTCAACATTCTACTCTGGAGTGGCTGGTAGATTTGAACTGCTGGCCTGTCAGTTAGTTGTTGAATACTTTAATCACTGAACCGCTAGGGCTCCTAGGTTAATACTAAACACTGCCATTGGATTGGTCTTGATTAACTACAACCCTATAGGGTAGAGTAGAATTTCCCCAGTGTGATTCTGAGGTTGTAAATCTTTATAAGAACAGTAAACCTGCTCTTTCTCCCAGGAGTAGCTGGTGGTTTTGAACTGTTGACATTAAGTTAGCAACCCAAATCTTAAACCACTATGCTGCAAGGGCTCCTTAGTAATGAGAGGTCTTGATAATTCATTTATTAAAAGTTGACTGCATTTATTTATTATATAAAAGATACACTTAAAGTTTTGATTGTGTAAAAATGAAAATTCAGACACCGTTTTTGTCTTAATGAAACCCATATTAAAGTGAAGCAGACAGATAAGACTGCAAATAAGCAAATTCACAACTTAAAATGATTATGTAAAATACACTTTTAGAATATATACTTTAATGGAAAGAATGGGTGCTGAGATAGGTGAAAGCAAGGGGAATCAAATTTTAAAATATTGGTGCTTTGTTGTGCAAACATATAATTAAGTAGGTATGCTACAGCTATCCCAATACATCCAACAGGAAGGTCTCTAGTTAATAGTTCAAATACTGTGGATGCTGTTATATGCCCTCAAATTAGATCAAAGTCATGCTAAGTATTTTCATAACAGAAAGAATCATTGGTCTGGTTAAGTATTATTGCACTTTTTGTTAGTTGCTCTAAAGTGTGTTCCAATTACAATGACTTTGTGTACAACATAAAGAAACACTGCAGAGACCCATATTATCCCCACAGTTGTCATGCTTCAGAACATTTTTTGCAACCACTAAGTCAATCTCTCCTGCTGAGAATCTTCCTGTCTTTTGCCGGCCCTATATTTTACTAAGAGTGATGTCCTTTTCTACGGACTGGTTTCCTCTAATAAACTTGTCCAGTGTCTGTAAGACCAGGTTTCCCCATTATCAATTCTAAAGAGTACTATTGCTATACTTCTTCCAATGCAGATTTGTTTGTCTTTCATCAGTCTACTGTATTAGAAATGCCTTTTGACAGCACTATAACTTGAATGCATTAGGTTTGCAAAAAAAAAATTTTTTTCCAGACATATCCAGGGGACTAAGGCAAAGATCAAATGAGCTTTAGAAATAATAAATAAAATATTAGAAGCCATAAGCAGTAACAAAAATAGAAATCCAGAAAAGTAATACTAAGATAATAAAATTAGATAACACTTTAAAAGAGTAAAGCAGAAAGATTGAAGCAATAGAAAGCCAAATTAATGATTGAGATCAATACTTTGATCCCAAGCTACAAGAATAATCAACAAAAAGAGCAAAAAAGTCCAAATAAAGCATAAGAGTTATGTGGGACATAATCAAAAGGAATAAATCCTGTTCCATTAGCATTCCAGATTAGGAAGAAATAAAGCAATTCACATAAATATAGTCAGAGAATTCCAAGAACAAAACTTCCCTAAAACCATGAAAGAGGTTAGATTAATTGTTCAAGAAACTGAAAGAACTCAAAACAGGATTAAGCCCCCCCACACCGAAATCACCATAATATATCATACTCAAATTTTACACTATGAACAAGTACAAACTCCTAAAGGCAGCTTGTGGAAAAGGAAAAGTTTCCTATAAAAGGAAACCAAAATAAATAAAATCAGATATTTTAGCAGAAAGCATGTAATAAAGAAGGAAATGTTATGATATATATAAAATTCTGAAATAATAATTAATCAACATCATTATATGATATATAAGGGCTGCATAAAGACACTTACAGATAAGAGGAATGAAATTAATTATAAAACAAGGCCAACTTTATACAAATGACTAAGGGGGTTATATTGAGACAAAGCATCAACAACAGCAGACATAAAGCTGATATCAATAGCCACCATTACCCAGAAATTAACCCACTTAATGTAGTATTCAAAATTTTTTTAAAAACCAAACTTACAAGACTGAAAACAGAGAGCTAAAGATGGCATTCTAAAATGAAGGCCAATTCCAAAAAAAAAAAGAGGAAAAAGTGTAGATAAGAAATATTCATACAGCGAGGAAGCTCAGTCATCAGTAAGAGAGAAGACGGTCTTATTCTTATTTTAAAAATAATAACAAATAATAAGGCACTCTCAAAGAAAATGTAAAAATATCAACAAAATAATAAAGAAAACATGCAGATAGCTAGTGAATAACAGCAAAGGAAAACAAATGACAAAGCACAAACCAAAGTAACTCAGCATAGAAATTTAACAATCACACCACCAAAAAGCACACAGCAACTTGACAACAAATACACATATACTAGAAATAATACTAATGTAAATGGATTAAAGTCATCAGTAAAGGGACAGAGTTGTGGAATGGATAAGAAAACAGGTCCCATCAATATGTTGCTTACAATAAAGATACCTTAAGCAAAGACAAAAATAGATGAAAAATCAAAGATTAGGAAAAAAATATCAAGCTAAAGGCAATAAAAATAAAGCAGGAAGAGCAACATTAATCTCTTGATAAAATAGACTTTACAGCAAAATCCATCACAAAAGAAAATGAAAGCCATTGCATAAATATTAGAGACAATTGAACAAGAAGACATAACTACAATAAATATATAAGCACCCAGTGAAAGGTCCTCAAATATATATTTTCAGACACAGAGTTGAATAGGAAGATAGATACTATTGCAGCAATAGTAGGAAAATTTAATGCACCATTGTGCAGGAAGGGAGAATATTGAGACATAAGTCCATTAAAGACACAAAGTAAACAATACAATTAGTCAACTTGGCTTCTTTGACATATACAGCACACTCCACGCAACAACATCATAATATTCATTCTTTTCCTGTACACATGTAACATTCTCCTGAATAGGCTATACTTTAGACCACAAAGCAAACTAGAATAAATTTTAAAACGAAGATATTACAAACTATTTTTTCAAATCACTTTGCTATAAAATTAGAAATTAGCAACAGGAATACCCAGGGGAAAATTCAAATGCATGGACCCTGGACAACACCTAGCATAAAAACTACTATGTAATTGAAAAAACAAGGAATGGAATTTTAAAATTCCTTGAAACAAACGAGTGAAAATACAACGTACCAAACTTTTGGGACACAGCAAAAGCATGACTTAGAGGGCAATTTATAACAATAAGTAGGCAAACCAGAAAGAAGAGAGACCCAAAATAAACATCTTAACAAAACATCTCCAATAATTAGAAACAGAGCAGCAAAATAAACCTTCAGTCACCAGAAGAAAATAAATAATTAAGATTAGAGAAGAAATAGACAAACCAGAATACAGAAAAACAATAGAAAAAGCAACAAGATGGTTCTTTGACAGGATTAGCAAAATCAACAGCCCACTTGACAATTTCACAAAAGAAAAACCAGATGCAAATATCTGGAATGAGAAAGGAAGGGGTAGAACCAACTGGAATCAAAATGATTATAAGACAATACTATTAAGAGCTGAACTCCAACAAATTTGAAAAACTAGATGAAATGGACAAATTTCTAGAAACTTGCTCCCTATCTAAACTAGCAAAGACTAATCCCAACATACCCATAACAAAGAAAGTAGATCAAGTCATTAAACACAAACTACTCAGCGACAGACAGCCTTACCAGGGAATTCTACCAAGCATTCAAAGAAGTAACAATTCCACATAAATTATTCCAGAATATATAAAATGATGGCAATTTTCTGAACGTATTCTTTTAAGTAAATGTAACGCTGATACCAAAACCAGCTAATGATTTCAGGGGCAGTGAATTATTTAATGTGGCTTTTCTAGTCAATGTTTCTAGCCAATGACCTTATCCTGCATGAGTCTGGTAAGAACGTGAGAGATCTGATAGGATTCAACTGTGAGTAATTTTTGAACAAGGTTCTTTTGAATGCCATACTTTCTTGAATAAAATCAGCCCACTGAGAAGTGGGCAGAGGGATCTCATTATCAGCAAGAGTCAGGAGTGGGTCGCACAACCTCTGGACCCAAGTTACCTGTCCTATGAACTTCCTGGATCCAGAAGACAGCTATCACATCAGAGGAGCATCAGCAGAACCAGGAGTCAGAGCATGGTACTGAGTGATGAATTTCCCAGTCTACAGAACAAGTAAAGCAGAGTACATTTTATGCAGGAGCCTGGCTTTTGGAATGGGGTGTCTCTGGGCACTTAATTGGGTAAGTTTATGCTTGCTGGTCCAAGGAAAGGGAGCTGAGTCCCTTAGGGCTGAGGTGCACTGGAAAAAGAGCTGGGTTTGTTGCATTTGTGCTGAACGCCTTCAGACACTTAACAGACCTGAAGAATTTGTGAAATGTCCTAATCATTACCTGACCTTGAACATTTCTCCCTGGCATTACAATTTCTTAGCTTCCTTAATAAACCCCTTAATCATGAATTTGTTTGAGGTATGTGTGGCCATTGTGATGGATATTAGAACCTAGAGATCAAGTAGAGCATACTAATGAAAGCTACAAAAAGACATTACCAGAGTGGAAAATGATACACCAGGCTCCTTTATGAACATCATGCAAGACAACCTCACTGCCATCAAGTTGATGCAAACCCATAGCGACCCTATTGGACAGTGTAGGATTGCCCCCTGGGCTTTCCAAGACTATAACTCACTACCATTATGTCAATTTTGACTCATAGCCTCCTATTTCTAAAAAGGAATGGCTGGTGGTCTCAAACTGCTGATCTTTAGGTTAGCAGCCCAATGCATAACCACTATGAACTAGCACATGAATACAAATTTCAACAAAATTCTAGCCAATAGATTTCAACAAAATATATAAAACCATATATCATGGTCACGTGAGATTCATTCCAGTTATGCAGGATGGTCCAACATTAGGAAAACAATTAATGTAAATCACCATATATGTAAAGCAAAGGAAAATAACTTCATGACAATATTAATTGATGAAAGTCTTTTGATGAAATCCAACACCCATTCATGATAAAATCATTCAGCAAAGTAGGAATAGAAGGGGAATTTCTCAAAAATAATAAAGGCAAAGTAAGCAAAATCAGTGGCTACATCTCACTCAAAGGAGAGAAACTGAAAGTAAAACCTGAAAATGAGAACTAAATAAAGTGCTATTTATCAGCACTTTCATTTAATATTGTTCTGATGTTCTCGACAGACATACTAGACAACAGAAAGAAATTAAAGCTTCCAAATTGATAAAGAAAAATTAAAGCTCTCTCTATTTCAATTACCATACAGGGAAAACACAAAAAAATTACATGAAAAACTATTGAAAATAATTGAAAGTTTCAACTGCATAGTGAGTACAGCATTAACTCACAAAAATCAATCATATTTCTGTATGATAAGGAAGAGAGCTCTGAAATGGAAATCAAGAAAACAGTATCATTTACAAAACCACCCAAAAGCTGATATACCTAGAAATAAATCTAACCAAAGAAACAAAAGTCTTGCCCTAAGGGGGTGGGGGGGGGATTACTACAAGAAACCAAACATGACCTACATATATGGGAGAATATCCTATATTCATGGATACGAATGCTTAGCATTGAGAAAACATCAACACTCCTCAGAGCAATCTATATATAGAATCCAGTTCTTTATCCAGATTTCAGCAATTATGGTGGTAATTTTACTATACTGCTTGACACAATTGAACTATGAAATGATATGATATATGAAGTAACTCCCAATTAATAATACTTTTTTAAAAAGAAATGGGAAATCTAATCACCAACTTTATTTAGAGAGGAAAGAGGTACAGGATAAGCAAAGCACTTCTTAAAAGAATCAAGTAAGAGACTTCTCACTTCCTGACATCTAACCTATTACTCAGGCAAGGTAGTCAAAACAGCCTATAAAACAATACATATGTTGATCATTGGAGCATAATAGAGAACTTAGAAATAAATCCACCCAGCTACAAACACTGACTTTTTGTTTTGTTTTGTTTTCAGCTTAGCCCTTTAAAAAATTAATAAATCATTTAATTTAAAACAATCCATACAGCAATTTTATCAAGTATATTTGTACATTTGTTGCCATCATAATTTCCAAAACATTTTCTTTCTACTTGAGCCCTTGGTATCAGCTCCTCTTTTTTTCTCTCCCTCCCCCCACCATTCCACCCTCGTGAACCCTTGATAATTTAAAAATTATTTTTATTTTTATATTTTACACCATCCACTGTATCCCTTCACCCATGTTTCTATTGTTCATCCCCTAGGGGATGGGGTGGGGGGTTTGTACATAGATCATTGTGAACAGTTCCCCCTTTCTCCCCTTCTCTCCCCACTTTCTCCCTACCTTCATGGTATCACTACTCTCATTATTGGTCCTGAGGGGTTTATCTGTCCTGGATTCTGTGTGTCTGCCAGAGCTCTGATCTGTACCAGTGCACATGCTCTGGTCTAGCCAGATTTGTGAGATAGAACTGGAATCATGATGGGGGGGGAGTATTAAAGAACTAGCAGAATGTTGTGTGTTTGTGTGTTTCATTGGTGCTAACCTGCACCATGACTGGTGTCCCTTTCTTGTGACCCTTCTGTGAGGGGGTGTCCAATTGTCTACATATGGGCTTTGGATATACATTCTGACTCCCTCATTCGCAGCAAAAGGTTGTTTGTTTGAGGTCTCCTGATGCCTGATACTGATCCCGTCGACACCTCATTATCACAAGGATTGGTGTACTTCTTCCATGTGGGTTTTGTTGCTTCCCTGCTAGATGTCCAATTTTTTAACTTCAAGCCTTTAAAACCCAGACACTATATATTCTAATAGCTGGACACCATCAGCTTATATACCCATTTTGTCTTCAGTGATCGTGTCAGGAAGGTGAACATCACAGAATGCCAGGTTATTAGAAAAAAGTGTTCCTGATTGAGGAAGGACTTGAATAGAGGCCTGATGTCTGTCTACTACCTTAATACTTAACCTATAAATATACGCACATCTATATGTACATATATTCCTACCATTATATATTAGTAATATGTACATGTATTAGTATGTACATATATCCCTATTGTTATATATTAATATATTTATAGATGTACATGCCTGTTTATACCTCTATAACTGTCTTTTGCCTCCTAGTTCTTTCCTCTATTTCCTTTTACTTTCCTCCTGTCCCACTATCATGCTTGACCTTCATTTCGATCTCTGTAGTTCCTCGTGGCTACACTGCATTTGATCAAACCCCACCAGGCAATTTATGGCCTCTTCACCTTCGATTTAGCTCTCTTGTTGTTCCCTTGACCCTGGGTTTGTTGGCTCTCCTCTCCCTTTTCTCCACCTCTTCCTCTCCCTTGTCCCCCTGGAACTGTTGGTCCCATTGTTTAATTCTCAGGATTGTTTATCCTGCCTATCTTATACCAGTAGACATGAAAAAAATTTTAAGGTAAAACAAAAATAGCCTATGAATAGTTCCAGGTCTGTTTGCTGACTCTTACGTATGTTTTCTGATCAGGTCTGATGCAGTGCCAAGAGTCTGAAGTCTATTTTCAGAATTCCTCAGGGATTTTGTTGCTTTGCTCCCTTTGCAACTTTGTTGTGCTTCCTTCATGGTATGCCCTGGTGTGGGAGGGGGTCAGACCAGGCACATTTCCCGCACTGCAGACATTGATTTTTGACCCAAGGCCAGCATACATTGAATGGGGAAGAGATAGCTTCCTCAACCAATGTGCTGGAAAAATTGAATTTCCTTTTTCAGGAGGATGAATCAGTATGCATACCACACCCCATCCACAAAAGTAAATTCAAGATTTATTAAAGTCCTAAATGTAAATCCTAGAACAATAAAAACCTTCAACAAGGGTCAAACTTAAGGGCCACAACAGGATGCAAACATACTGTCAAACATAACAAAGGCATACACACACAGCAGAAAAGAAAATGGATGAGTCAGACCTACTAAAAGTAAGACACATCATTAGACACTCAAAACAGTTTTTTTTTTAAAGCTGGGGAAAACTTGGCAAAATACACAATTGTCAAGGGACTAATTTTAAGAATCTATGGAAAACTGCAATACTTCAATACACAAAAATGAATGATGGAATTTTTTAAATGGACAGAAAATATGAACGGACAGTTCACAGAAGAAGACACTCAGATAGTCATCAAATAGGGGAAAATGTTTGTGAGCTCTAATCATTGGAGATACATCAGTTAAAATAATGATGAGATGGTTTCTCACACTGGCATCGATAGAAAAGTTAAAAACAAACAAACAAACCCCATACCAGAAAATTGTAAATGCTGGAGAAGGTATGGAGAGGATTGAACACTTATAACCTGCTGGTAGGGCTGTGAAACCCTGCAACCACTCTAGCATGTAGTACGGCACTTCCTCAAACAACTGGGAAAAAAAATACCAAATGGTCCAGCTGTCCCTTTTCAGGGCATAGTCCCTAAATAAACAAAATGTACACTCATGTTCACTGTAGCAACAAGAACCTTCGACATTCATCAATGCAAAAATGGAGAGATGCTCTTTGTGACATAGACACAATGGAACACTATGTATTATTCAGAATAATGGTGAAAATATGTAGGGCCTCATGGCATGGACGGACTTGGAGAGCATTAGTGTGAGTGACACTAGTCAACCACAAAAGGACAATTATTTAATGAGACCACTGCTATAAAGGAGAAATCAAGACCAAGAATTTTATACCAAAAGAAACTGAATTTGAGGGAAAGTGCAGCTATAGGCGGGGTAGACAGATGCAAACTTGTGTGAAGGAGAAGATAGCATTCTATAAGAGGTACGAGAGACAATAAAGGGAAAGGCAAGGCAAGCTCCTGGAAGATTTGATAAGTAGTTTCTTTTGTTGCACGGAAAACTGACAGTCTGAAACGTAAACCCTACCCAATTCACAATAAAAGAAGCATTTAAAAAAAATAGTCCCCTCATTAAAGGTGAAGAAGACAAATTAATCAATATTTGTAGATAGAATTTGGCACCAGACAGCATGTAAAAACAAGAACAAATAAGATGACATCATAGATTTTTCATGAGAATGTATTGAACACCAGTGGAAAAATTAAATAAGAGAATAGATGAACACTGCTGCAGGGCAGAGGACATGTTTGGCATCTCAGAGGAGTTGGCAGAAAAAAAATGAGTTTATCACTGACTCTATTCTTCTTGCAGATCTCTAGCCAAAGGGCCAGTGCCAGGCTATGCAGAAAAGATTTAGCTTGTCACCAGACACAAAAAATGAAAAGTTTGCCACAAGAAAATCTTCCCCGGACTCCAACCTGCCTAACAGGGTCTCTTCAATAGCATAACTATGTTTCATTTAGGATTCAACTGGATTGTGAAGAAACATACCAGTTCTCTAACAGCATTTTGAACTCCAAGGTGCCGAGAAATGTAGCTTGTGATGAAGTGTAAGAGAGTCTGGGCAGCTGGGAATAATTACTATGAGGACATTCTACCCAGGCTCATATGTAAACAGCTGGAATATAGCCCCCCGCTGTAAGAATGGTCACCATTAAGAAAGACTAGTGTCCTGTATGGAGAATGTAGTGAAGACAGTATTTTTATGTACATGATTGAGTCTGTAGACACTGTTACTCACTGAGAAACATTTCCCTAATTCTCAGACTGTTTTATCTCCTAATTTTACCCTGATCTCCTTTCCCAGTTCTTCCCCTACTGAACATTTTTGTTGTTGTTACAGAAAAATTGTACTAGTTTCCAAAAGTTAAAAGAGAATATCATAGAATAGTTCCACAGGAGATAATACTGTCATGTGCAGCATTAGTCTGAAATGATTTACAATTTCCTCTTTCTTCTGGGATAAGAAAACAGATACTGCCAACATCCCAACATACAAAATTGGTATTTTTCTCTTTGTGAGTAGGACTATAAAGTTGTGTGTGCAGACGCAAATTGCACTTGGCAGACATCCCCACTACAAAACATTGTGTTGCTGCAATAAGCCTGCTGTTTGAAATATTGAGAGAGATCTGATTTGTTGTATGTATTTATACTTTTGAATTTTAATTGTTCTGCTTTATTTTTCTTGTCATTTACTGGGCCTGTGATGTATGTTATTCCATGGACATGTCCAAATGTTTGTAAATATTTAGTTTAATGTTGTTTTGGGAGGTTGAGAGAAAGGGATACACTTTTATAAAGGACAAAGGGGAATGAGATAATTAGTCTGCGAAAAAAATGTGCACAGATGTGCCTTTATCCTGGGCAGCCACCCATAGCCAACATTTACTATTAAAGGGCAGGTCTGATCAATGCTAGATGTGGCCATAGAATGATACTTAGTAGTTAGGTACTGAGTAGAGGCCATCAAAGAAAAAGAAAAGTAAATTGGACCTTGATATGCTTCTATTACTGAATAGGTAAAAGAAAATGAAATAAATTGCTATGGCTCATTTCTTGCCTAGGCCTTTCATGCTTTGTCTTATGTTTTTCCAGTGATCAAATGATTCCCCCAAATATTGAAAATTAAACTATTTTAAAGGCAAAAATTATGGCTACACAACAGAAAACATACATCGATAAAGCTCATGTTCTACAATAAACAAAAAATTCATATTTTATAAGCCAACACAGGCATAATATTTTGAGCAGAAGAATAGCATTTTAAATTTGATGCTAATAAGTACTATTTGATACAAATTATATTTTCTTCCTGTTATTAATTCTATAAGATGGCAGTGCTAGCCCTCTCTAATGGATACTTTGTATGTTCTCTGTGTAGTGTGATAAATGTTTCATATGTTTGGGGACTTCAAAAACTTTATGGTCATTTGTATACCTCCTAGCAAATGATTTTACAAATTATTCTGCTAGCATTTGCCTATTCCCACTCCAAAACTATGTAAACAATGCAGAAGGCATTATAGAATTGAATTATTTGAATACAATTTTCAATGACTGCATATTACCTACAGAGCCCTGACAGTGTTGTGGTTACGCATTGGCCTGCAAACCACAAGATCAGCAGTAAGAAATCATGAGTTGATCCTCAGGAGAAAGGTGAGTCCTTTTACTCCTGTAAAGAGTTAGAGGCTCTGAAACCCACTGGGACGTTTCTACCTTGTCCTCTCGGGTGACTCTGAGTCATAATTGACTTGATGGTGGGGAGGGAGAGCGTACTACATACACCTCACATGCTCTAATTTGATGTGTGATGAGCTGTTGTCTTCTATTCTCAGGCAAAATTATTTTGTCCATCAGAATTCCCAATAGATGGTGCACTACTGCTCTGTGAAACAGCAGAAAATTTGCGAAAGGGTTGGTTAGTTCCCAATGTGTTAAAAAGAAATAACTGCTCTCTTCGTCCCTCAGATGTTTCTATCATGTATATAAAATAGGGTTTTGTAAATGTAACTGACAGAGAAATGTAAAATAATTTTCCTTGTGTTAACTAATATATTTCATTTAAAGATGTTAAGATCCAATAACAGATACAAAACAAATTTAACTCACAAGTTTGTGTAGCTTTTAGACTCGCTTAACACATACGCTTGATTGCCTTGCCTTTTCCCTGATAAATTATATAATTCCCTTTGATTCTAAAGCAATGATCTACATGTAAACTAAAATATAAATAAAACTTATATTAATTATGATTTTTCTGATTTATTTTTTAGAAGACATCTAGCAACTTTACTTAAACATGCCTTACAGCTGATCCTTACTTCAGGAAGATCAGAGACATTAATTATCTTGCTCTGCATTGAGTCTCTTCTCCCCAGTGTCTAGAGTAGTGCGTGGTCCAAAAAATAAGTCTAATTATGCATGTTTATTTAGTAATGTACAGTTGTCACCTCTTTTAATATGAACTTAAATGAAGGGACAAGAGTATAAAGCAGGATAGTAAAATAACGCGACCGTACCAATAATATAATATCTTCATTACACTATTAGAGTTCAGAATCTGATTACCCTCCCCACTCCCCACCCTCACCCCCCAAAGAAGTGAAGAGATGGGAGATATGCTGTAGCAAGCAAAACAAAACACCTGTCTGAATGTTAATAAACAGCAGTCATATTGTGCTGATGCTGAGCTCCTAATAGGAATTTTACAGTTAATTAACTTCTCTTCAGGCAGAAAATATTATACTTTTTTTCTAGAAGCACAAACCATCAATGAATTTTTGCCAAAATACGTTGAATCGCACAATCAACCTTCAACATTTAATAACAGTTTTGGTCATAGCCCACCAGGGGGCACCGGCGAGCCTCCCAGGAGAATCTTAAATGGAAGACAGTAGAGTTGGGAAGAGCAGAGTGGTTCTTGCTAATTAAAACTGGTCAATAGGAAGCAATACAAGATTCTACAAGTCAGCCTATATTTGCCCCAAACCAGGAATGGTCAGTCTACCTTTTTTTCTACTAAAAATTATACAATCAATTAATTGTAGGGAGGGTACATCAGCTTTCCTAACATATGTACCTAGCAAGAGGGAAAACGTTGTGCCAATCTTCTATTTTTAGGCAAAGACTCAGAACTATGAAGAACAATGAAAACAGCTTTTTATTCAGAGTGAGGAGACTGTAAAATTAAGGGAGAGTTGTAATAACAATCATTAACTTTCCACTAAATGCCTGACACAGGACACTTAGAATGATTATAAATGTAATGGAAAATACTCCCTTTATGTTAGTATAGAAATATTGTAGTATAATCTAATTCATTTTGGGTATTGTAAACATGTAAACTCTCTACTACTAACCAAATGGTTGGCATTCAAACCTACCCAGAGGCACCTCCCCAAATGGGACTGGTGGCTCCACTGCTGAAATGTCAGAGCCTTGACAATCCAGTGAAGCAGGCGACTGCACTTTTGGGGTCTCTCTGAGTCGGAATGGACCCAAGAGCAACTAACAATAACCATGTTTTCCAAAGCCAACATTACAACGAGTTTGTGTAAAATCTAGAGAGACAGACTCTATAGTATTTTCTCATGGGTGTTCCAATTTTATTGATATTACTGTAACAATATAGTACACATGTGCAGGTAATCTTAGAAACCTGCTTGGATTATAATCACCAGCACAGGGATCAAGAGTTGGAGACTAAGAGCTCAGATTTGGATAACAGTGTTTAAAAAAAAAAACAACAAAAAACTGAAAAGTTTATTGCATACTACCATCTGGGATAAAATAAGAAACCTTTGTGGGGATTAATTTTTGAAACAGGACCTATGTGACATGTAGCTACATTCTCATATCCTGAAGTATTTCATGGGAAATGCCTAATATATTGATGTGGAAATTAGATACTGCCAACACTCAACGATCCATATGCATGAAGAACAGAGGATGGTCCAAAGTCAGGATGATCAAGCGTCCCATGTACATCTTTGATTGAGGAATGCACATTACTTTTGGCAACAAAACTGTCCTCCAATCAGGTTCAATTAAACTAATATTAAATATGTTTGCATTTTCTTTGTGTAGAACAGCTGGTCAGGATGTGCGTGGATAGGAGAGGGGATAGAAGTGTGGGGAACTAGCTGGAGAGGGGAATTCATTTTTATTATGAACTGGCTTCAGAGAATCCACAAAATATATAAGGTTCAGGTGAAGGACTACTGAGAATTTGCTCCTTTAAAAGTAGATTTTTGCCTTTTCCATCAGTTCAAATTATTGTATAAACCATTAGCTCATTTTCATGTGGTAGTTAGGGCCTCTAGTTGACATCATCCCTAAACGTCACAGGGGCCTTCAAGAAATTCATGGACAAATGGAACTAGAAGACAATGTTGGTGTAGTGGGCTACAGCTACGCATTCAGCAGGTAACTGGATATCAGAGGTTACAACCCAGACGCATTCACCCTGCTAGAGAAAGATGAGGCTGTGTTTCCCTATAAACATTTAAAAGCCCAATTTGCATGGCAGATGAAACTGTTGTCATTAAAAATGAGCAAAAACAAAACAGGGTAGTAAGATAATAATGGAAACTAAATGTTTGTGGGAAAGGAAGCAATTTTCAACAGTATAATAAAAAATATCTTATCAAGAAGATATCATCTGAACAGAGAGGTGAGCAACAAAGCTCTCTTCTGTCTGGGAAAGGAGCATTCCAGACAAAGGTAAAAGCAACTGTGAACATTCTTGTGTGCGAGGGTGACAAAGAACCAGTGTGTCTAAAGCTGAGGGGAAACAAATTCAAAAAGCACACTGTCTTAGTCTGGGTACTTTAGAGAAGCAAATCCACAGAAATTCATGTATAAGAGAGAGTTTTATAAAAAGGTTAAGTACCCCGTGCCCCCGCTACCCATTTCTTCCTTATTTTCATCATTTTTTTTTTGTTCCCAAGGGGAGGGTATTGTTTATATCTCCACAGGAAAACAGGGACCAGACTTCAACCCAGTGCTTCAAGGTGTGAATACAACATGCTGGTGCGGAGTAGAGAACCAGTGGAGAGAGGTCTGGGGGACTGGTCGCAGCACCAAATACTAAGTAGATGCCTGCCCCTCCCCCGAGAAGAATTTATTTCAAAGGATGGC
>NW_022103906.1:377253-378481 GCF_000313985.2 Echinops telfairi
CCAGCACCCAGTTCTGCATCGGGGTAGGTCCATGTGGCTTCTCCTTGGGGATGTCTTGAAGGAAGTAAGCAGTGCTAGCTGAAGCAGGAAACTGGCTAAGGCAGCTGCACCCTGGTGCGACCATCACAAAGCAAGAGACCCAAGAACTAGAAAGGCGAGGCTCACCGAGCGATTTATCCCTCTGCCCTTCAATTAATCCCACATGTGTTTATTGGCCAGGTTTTCACAATAAACATTAACTATCTCACACACTTACTGCCATCAAGTCAATTCTGACTCATAACAACCCTTTAGGGTAGAATAGAACTGTCTCTGTGGGTTTCTGAGACTAAAATTTTTATGGAAGAAGAAAGCCTCATATTTCTCCATTGGAACAGCTGGTGGTTTTAAACTGCTGACCTTAAAGTTAGCAGTCCATGGCATACTACCCTATGCTACCAGGGCTCAATGAGGGAAAAGAAGTCCAGTCATATATAAAAGTTGGATGTTTTACACATGCTACATTATGTGGCAAAACTTTATTTACACATGGTATCAATGATATAGTTTAATAGTTTCATTAGGTCACCTTTCTTTAAAATGGGCACAAATTTCTTGACATAAGTGATTGAGTTACTCTGGTATTGTATACATTTGCTTAAATATCTCAGCTTGTATCACATCAATTCCTGGAGCCTTCCCCCCCTCCCCCTTTCTCCTGAATGGTATCAGTTTAGTTTGGACTTGTCTCTTCAATACCACAAGTTCTTGAACATAGAGTACCTCTGGAAATAATTGAATGCCAACTCAATCTTTTAGGCATAGTGACTCCGAATATTTCTTCCATGTCCTTTTTATACTTCCCATGTGGTTCAGGATGCCATGACAGGTTTATAATTTTTCTTTAATTCTTTCAGTTTGAAGAATGCTAAGTATATTTTTCCCTTTGGGTTTTCATTTTTGTGGTGGAGTGAAGTTTTTTTAAAAAGGCTCTTCTCCCCAAGTCTCTGTAACTCCCATCAAACAACTGGATGGGTTCATGTGAACAGTGTCGCGCGCGCGCGCGAATGACACGGCGCAACACGGACCGAGACAAGAATGGTCAGGACCCTTCTGGTAGATGCAATCTGCGAAGTTTATTTAAGCTGCCTCTTGCTCCGAGGTCAGCTGCGGAAGACCCCAAGCTCCTAAAACCCCGGGTATAAATACCCTGCTCGGTGACGTGTCCTACCAGGATTGGTGCAATTTG